>NC_091748.1:75497903-75765403 GCF_043380555.1 Nothobranchius furzeri
CGACTTCTGGGCTGGAGGAGACGTCGCCGACCTCTGGGCTGGAGGAGGAGGAGTTGAACTCTGAGCTGGAGGAGGAGACGTTGACCCTTGGGCTGGAGGCGACGTCGACGTCTGGGCTGGAGGCATCGACGTCTGGTCTGGAAGCGTCGACCTCTGGGCTGGAGGTGTCGACCTCCGGGCTGGAGGCGTCGACCTCCGGGGTGGAGGCGTCGACCTCCGGACTGGAGGCGTCGACTTCTGGACTGGAGGCGTCGACTTCTGGACTGGAGGCGTCGACTTCTGGACTGGAGGCGCCGCCGACTTGCGGAGTGGAGGCGCCGCCGACTTCTGGAGTAGAGGCGCCGCCGACTTCTGGAGTGGAGGCGCCGCAGGAGGGGCCACCAACTTCTGGAGTGGAGGTGGAGCCGCTGCAGACGGGACCGCTCCCCTGGCTGGTTCCGCCGGACTGTGCGCTGACAACTGGACAGGCTGGCCCGGGGGCGGAGACTCTTGGACAGGCTGGCCCGGGGGCGGAGACTCTTGGACCACCGCGGGACCTGGCGCTGACTGGACGGGGGGTGCGGAACCTGGCGCTGACTGGACGGGTGGCGCGGAACCTGGCGCTGACTGGACGGGTGGCGCGGGACCTGGCGCTGACTGGACGGGTGGCGCGGGACCTGGCGCTGACTGGACGGGTGGCGCGGGACCTGGTGCTGACTGGACTGGTGGCGCGGGACCTGGCGCTGACTGGACTGGTGGCGCGGCACCTGGTGCTGACTGGACTGGTGGCGCGGGACCTGGCGCAGACTGGACTGGTGGCGCAGGACCTGGTGGAGCCCGTAACTGGAAAAGCAGGGAGGTTAGATTGTCCACCAGGAGCTCCTGGAGACTGAAAATCTGACGGAGTCGGACCAGCTCAGCTCGGAGACCGGCGAGCTCTGTTGGATGGGCTGTGGGCTCGGTCCTTTGGCCTGGAGACGAGGGAGCTGCTGACTGGACCGGAGGCGGGGCCGCTGGCTGGACAGAAACCTTCTCCTGGAGATACGAGGAGGATAGGGTGTCCAGCTGGAACTCCTGGAGGCTGATGAGTTGACGGAGCCGGTCAAGCTACACTTGGAGGCCGGCGAGCTTCGTCTGATGGGCTGTAGGCGTGGTCCCTCCGCACCTGGCGAGGGCAGGACTGGCGGTGACCGGAGGCAGAGCCACTGCAGGGGTAGACTCGGCAGGTAGAGACGCTGGAGGAGACGTAGTCGACTTCTGGACTGGAGGAGACGTCGTCGACTTCTGGGCAAGAGGAGACGTCGTCGACTTCTGGGCTGGTGTAGACGTCGTCGACTTCTGGGCTGGTGTAGACGTCGTCGACTTCTGGGCTGGAGGAGACGACGTCGACTTCTGGGCTGGAGGAGACGACGTCGACTTCTGGGCTGGAGGAGACGTCGTCGACTTCTGGGCTGGAGGAGACGTCGTCGACTTCTGGGCTGGTGTAGAGGTCGTCGAATTCTGGGCTGGAGGAGACGTCGTCGACTTCTGGGCTGGAGGAGACGTCGTCGACTTCTGGGCTGGAGGAGACGTCGTCGACTTCTGGGCTGGAGGAGACGTCGTCGACTTCTGGGCTGGAGGAGACGTCGTCGACTTCTGGGCTGGAGGAGACGTCGTCGACTTCTGGGCTGGAGGAGACGTCGCCGACCTCTGGGCTGGAGGAGGAGACGTCGACCCCTGGGCTGGAGGAGGAGACGTCGACCCCTGGGCTGGAGGAGGAGACATCGACCCCTGGGCTGGAGGCGACGTCGACGTCTGGGCTGGGGGCGTCGACCTCTGGGCTGGAGGCGTCGACCTCTGGGCTGGAGGAGTCGACCTCCGGGCTGGAGGCGTCGACTTCCGGACTGAAGGCGTCAACTTCCGGACTGAAGGCGTCAACTTCTGGACTGGAGGCGTCAACTTCTCGACTGGAGGCGTCGACTTCTGGACTGGAGGCGCTGACTTCTGGAGTGGAGGCGCCGACTTCTGGACTGGAGGCGCCGACTTCTGGACTGGAGGCGCCGCCGACTTCTGGAGTGGAGGTGCCGCAGGAGGGGCCGCCAACTTCTGGAGTGGAGGCGGAGCCGCTGCAGACGGGACCGCTTCCCTGGCTGGTGCCGCCGGACTGTGCACTGACAACTGGACAGGCTGGCCCGGGGGCAGAGCCTCTTGGACAGGCTGGCCCGGGGACGGAGCCTCTTGGACCACCGCGGGACCTGGCGCTGACTGGACGGCTGGCGCGGGACCTGGCGCTCACTGGACGGGTGGCGCGGGACCTAGCGCTGACTGGACTGGTGGCGCGGGACCTGGCGCAGACTGGACTGGTGGTGCGGGACCTGGCGCTGACTGGACTGGTGGCGCGGGACCTGGCGCAGACTGGACTGGTGGCGCAGGACCTGGTGGAGCCGGTAACTGGAAAAGCAGGGAGGTTAGATTGTCCACCAGGAGCTCCTGGAGACTGAAAATCTGACGGAGTCGGACCAGCTCAGCTCGGAGACCGGCGAGCTCTGTTGGATGGGCTGTGGGCTCGGTCCTTTGGCCTGGAGACGAGGGAGCTGCTGACTGGACCGGAGGCGGAGCCGCTGGCTGGACAGAAACCTTCTCCTGGAGATACGAGGAGGATAGGGTGTCCAGCTGGAACTCCTGGAGGCTGATGAGTTGACGGAGCCGGTCAAGCTCCACTTGGAGGCCGGCGAGCTCCGTCTGATGGGCTGTAGGCGTGGCCCCTCCACACCTGGCGAGGGCAGGACCGGCGGTGACCGGAGGCAGAGCCGCTGCAGGGGTAGACTCGGCAGGTAGAGACGCTGGAGGACACGTCGTCGACTTCTGGACTGGAGGAGACGTCGTCGACTTCTGGGCTGGTGGAGACGTCGTCGACTTCTGGGCTGGAGGAGACGTCGTCGACTTCTGGGCTGGAGGAGACGTCGTTGACTTCTGGGCTGGAGGAGACGTCGTCGACTTCTGGGCTGGAGGAGACGTCGTCGACTTCTGGGCTGGAGGAGACGTCGTCGATTTCTGGGCTGGAGGAGACGTCGCCGACCTCTGGGCTGGAGGAGGAGATGTCGCCGACCTCTGGGCTGGAGGAGGAGACGTCGACCCCTGGGCTGGAGGCGACGTCGACCCCTGGGCTGGGGGCGTTGACCTCCGGGCTGGAGGCGTCGACTTTTGGACTGGAGGCGTCGACTTCTGGACTGGAGGCGCCGACTTCCTGACTGGAGGCGCCGACTTCCTGACTGGAGGCATGGACTTCTGGACTGGAGGCATCGACTTCTGGACTGGAGGCGCCGCCGATTTCTGGAGTGGAGGCGCCGCAGGAGGGGCCGCCAACTTCTGGAGTCGTGGCGGAACCGCTGCAGACGGGACCGCTTCCTTGGCTGGTGCCGCCGGACTGTGCGCTGACAACTGGACCGGCTGGCCCGGGGGCAGAGCCTCTTGGACAGGCTGGCCCGTTGACGGAGCCTCTTGGACAGGCTGGCTCCGGGGCGGAGACTCTTGGACAGGCTGGCCCGGGGGCGGAGACTCTTGGACAGGCTGGCCCGGGGGCGGAGCCTATTGGACCACCGCGGGACCTGGCACTGACTGGAAGGGTGGCGCGGGACCTGGCGCTGACAGGACGGGTGACACGGGACCTATCGCTGACTGGACTGGTGGCGCGGGACCTGGCGCTGACTTGACTGGTGGCGCGGGACCTGGCGCAGACTCGACTGGTGGCGCGGGACCTGGCGCAGACTGGACTGGTGGCGCGGGACCTGGCGCAGACTGGACTGGTGGCGCAGGACCTGGTGGAGCCGGTAACTGGAAAAGCAGGGAGGTTAGATTGTCCACCAGGAGCTCCTGGAGCCTGAAAATCTGAAGGAGTCGGACCAGCTCAGCTCGGAGACCGGCGAGCTCTGTTGGATGGGCTGTGGGTTCGGTCCTTTGGCCTGGAGACGAGGGAGCTGCTGACTGGACCGGAGGTGGGGCCGCTGGCTGGACAGAAACCTTCTCCTGGAGATACGAGGAGGATAGGATGTCCAGCTGGAACTCCTGGAGGCTGATGAGTTGACGGAGCCAGTCAAGCTCCACTTGGAGGCTGGTGAGCTCCGTCTGATGGGCTGTAGGCGTGGGCCCTCCGCCTGTAGATGAAGGAGGTGCTGACTGGACCGGAGATGGGGCCGCTTATCTGACTGGGGTGGGTCCAAGCTGGTGTCCCAAGCCGGGGTAGCGGTGAGCCCGTGGTTCCGTCCTGGGACAGGGGTTGACGCTGGAGCCCGGCATCCTTCCCAACACCGTGGGCTAACTCTGGGGGAGCACACTGCCAGTCTGGTGCCCACATAGCAGGAGCGGTCTAGCTGTGTCTCCCAGTCCAACCCCCCAACTGGCTCCGGGAGGGTGGAGAGGATCGCCGAGGCCGGGGTTCGGCAGCGGCGTCTGCGGCGAGGCGACGCCGGAGGAGGAGAAGCCGGCCGGTGGTTTGAGGTGAGGAACTGAAGCAGGTACTCCCAGGGGAGAACCTCCCCGCTGGATCCTTTAGGAGTTTGGTTCATTCTGTCACGGCGTGCTGGTGAGTGAAGCGGAGGTGAGGATCCACATGTGGGTGAGGAAGGCAGGCAGATAGACACGAACGTTTAGTATAGTTTAATATAAAAACACGCTGGACACTGAAACAATGAACCAACAAAAGACAAAGAACTGAGAGGGTTTAAATCAGAAACCGTCTCAGGCAAGCTCAACTGCATGCTCGTCGTCCCCATCGGGGTCTTGACCTGACTCCAGCTCGTCACCGTGACAGACTTGAGTGGGCAAATGCTCACATTGAATGGCGTCTGGCATGTTGGAGAGGTGTTGTCTTCACGGTTGAATCTCGGTTTACATTGTTCAGGGCAGATGGCAGACAGCGTGTGTGGCGTCATGCGGATGAGCAATTTGCTGATGTCAATGTTGTGGATCGAGTGGCCAATGGTGGTGGCGGGGTTATGGTATGGACAGGCATCTGTTATGGACGAAGAACACAGGTGCATTTTATTGATGGCATTTTGAATGCACAGAGATACCGTGATGAGATCCTGAGGCCCATTGTTGTGCCGTACATCCATGAACATTACCTCATGTTTCAGCAAGATAATGCACGGCCCCATGTTGCAAGGGTCTGTACACAATTCTTGGAAGCTGAAAATGTCCCAGTTCTTGCATGGCCACGCATACTCACCGAACATGTCACCCATTGAGCATGTTTGGGATGTGCTTGACCGGCGTATACGACAGCGTGTACCAGTTCCCACTAATATCCAACAACTTCGCACAACCATTGAAGAGGAGTGGACCAACATTCCACAGGCCACAATTGACAATCTGATCAACTCTATGCGAAGAAGATGTGTTGCACTGCATAAGGCAAATGGTGGTCACACCAGATACTGACCGGTTCTGAGTCCCCAGACCCCCAATAAAGCAATTAACTGCACATTCCTGGGTGGCCTTTAATTGTGGGCAGTATAAGGTACACCTGTGCACTACTCATGATGTCAGATCAGCATCTTGATGTGGCACACCTGTGAGGTGGGATGGATTATCTTAGCAAAGCACAGGTGCTCACTATCATACATTTAGTCTGATTTGTGATCAATGTTTGAGAGAAATGGTAATATTGTGTATCTGGACTGAATTTCAGATCTTTAAGTCCATCTCATGAAAAATCGGAGTAGAAACAAAGGTGTTGCGTTTATATTTTTTGTTGAGTGTAGGTTCCTACATCACCTTTAGCTCCATCCATTCACAGTAAATGCATAGTTCACTTGTCATGTTTTAATTGTTTCTAAAATAAATTCTTACAATTATAAACCTGACTCTTTTCTGAATCAAGACGAGGTGTGTATAATTACTTAATAAAGCAAAAATCCTATAATCTTCTGATATTTACAATAAAGATCAAGTAAGGTAATATTGTATATTTATACAGAATATCAAATAAATAATACACATTTGCCTCCGCTACACAAAGATTTTTTTTTTGTAAACCAATTTTAAAAATATACACTTAACAGATGCATTTTAGGGCAGAAATTTAAAACTAACTTATAACAAATAAATGTATTTTATTGACACTACAGCTGAGTCAATATTTACGTCCTGAAAAAAAGTTTATTTACCTGATCTCGGAACGTTCACTCATGCCCTCAGTCGGATGCTTTCTTAAGAGGTGCAGCAGCATGGAAGAAGTGCTGTTGTGGTAGCTCCACCTTGCAATGCTTGCATACAATGGCGTTTTCCTTGCTTTTTAATGTAAAGTGATCCCATGCCTTGGAAAACTTCTGTCGCTTACTATATCCTTCGTTTTGGTCTTGCTCGTTTTCATTTATTTCCATGGCGTCTGCCATTGTCGGCTACCCAGCTGAAAAGACGAAAAGACCGCTGCGCGCTGTGCAGTAGAGTACATGGCACGTATAATCTGTGACGTAACCGCGTTGCGCAACACATAAAGAATCCATGCGCAATGCCGGATATTCAGCTATGGTCTATTTAACGAGTCCTCGAGGCAGCGGAAAATTCTCGAATATTTTTTGTCAGCGAATCATTCGAGTTACTCGAGGAATCATTGCAGCCCTAATCAGCATAATCATTTTTAAAGCTAATCAATATAATCTTTTTGAGAATAATCATTTTTACACTTAACCAATATAACCTTTTCTGTTTAAACTAATATAGTCAACTTCAGTCTAATTGCTGTCAGGTTATGAATGTGTTGGTCAATCATTTAATCTTCATATATAAGGAAATAAAACTTTGTCGAAGTGCTGCAGACTAACAGAGATAACGTTCCAGAAAACATTGGTGTTGAAAGTTTCTATAACAATGGCCTGACTCTTACTGCTTGTGGTCAAAAGAAGATCACGAGTTATGTCATGGGGAAGTGTCTGATTGATAAACTTTTGACCTCGTTGCTGAGCCAGAGATCACAAGTTCAGTCTTAGAAAAAGTCTTGGATGTTGAGGGTCAGGGAAAGTCAGAAGGTGCTTTAGACTGTGAACTCATGAAGACCGCTCACATGAGGAGGAGTAGTGTATGACTGTGAAGTGGGAACGCCCCAGTCTATTGTGGAACTGTTGTAAAATTAAAAAAAATTTTCATGCAATTCAATAAAAGGGCTGACGAGAAGAGTCGAAAGTTAGAAGATACATCGGCAGGGAACTGCTTGTGTTCTCACCAGAAGCCAACCAAAAATCTTTGTGTGTGTACATATTATAATGGGCCTAAAGTAGGGCTGGGCAATAAATCGAAAATGTATCGTTATCGAAATTTCTGACTCTTATCGAGATCATTTTTCCCATGTCAATAAATTTGATAATAAAAAAATGAAAAGATGTGTGTAGCTGGACAACATTCATGTCCCTTTAAGAAGCTGTACCACCTTGAGATGCGTAAAAATGTGACTAAATATAATACATGTGACAGCCCCATCTAGTGGACAACTTACCTGCAGTTATGGTCCATTTATCATTATTGAGGTTAAATCCTCAATATATTGTGATATTAGTTTTAGGCCATATCGCCCAGCCCTAGCTTAAAGTGTGGATCTCTCTTCAGGGTCACCTCCAAAGAACCAGGGAGTGGTTAGATGGAATAATTTCCACCACGACAGCCCCCATAATTCTGGTATGAAAGTGAAGCCAACAAGGAAGAGGCAAAAAAAAAATGCATTTCCACCCTCATCCACCAGAAGAGAGCTAATCCTCATCGAATCACATGTCAAAAATGCCAATTTGACAGCAGAGATAAACTGATCAGAAAGCCCTTTAAGGTTTAATAGATCTAGTTAACATTCATGAAAACTCTGAGGGGGCAAATTTTTTTTATAAATTTATAATCATTGCAACCCAAAGTCAGTCCTACCACACTGCTGAATCCTGCCGGTGCTGTTTCCTCAGTGAGGTTCAGTACATCTCGTTCATCACCCTTGGAAAAGGAGATGATGTGTTCTGGTCCGGCTCTCCACTCCCTCGTCGAGGAGACTTCTAACCACAGAATAGAGGCTTTACTATCTAGTACTCAAAATCTATCTTAATGATATTGGCCACAGGCTAAATTCCTTTGAATGGCATGTTTAAAGTATAAAACCTCAATGAAAAATGTTTTTGGATTTTCACGGCTGGAATTTGAAGAAAATCTGATGTTTCTGACTGGCGCGGGAAAAACAGAAACTAGCTTCAGGTCTAAGCCCTGGACAGCTGGTGACGTTTCACAGGAGGTCTGAAGAAAAAGCACCTGACTACGATGTTTCTGTGTTAGAGTTATAGCTGAGAACAATGTGTCATCAGTCAAGATGTAGCTTCTGAAGCCTCTGCTAGTCGGTCAGATTGTTTTTTTCTCTGGGATGATTACCGGAGAAGTTCAACCGAACTCCGACCCCGCTAGCTGGATATCACTACCGGAGGTGCAGACATGTTTTGGACCGTTTGAGGCAGAAGACCCGCGACCCGATTTGGACACCGGGAAGGATTCTGTTAGTCTTAAGAACCAAAATCGGTACAGTTTGTTTACTTTTGTTAAATATTTAATTTTTGTGCTCGTACCACCGGGAGCTCTCAGCTGACTACAGGTCTTAACTCCATCATACTGTCCTGATGTGTAATTCAGTAATCTACAGAAAAAAAAACAAAATTATGTGCTGCCAATTTTACAGCTGCATGTATATATTAGGGGTTTAACGGTTCGGGCCACTTGCGTACCATTTTGGTTCATTTTCCATTAAATAATGAAATTTTGTTTGCATGATTTAAGTGCAGCAGATCAAAGTTCATAGGCGAGTTTCCGCACCGACGCTGTATTGAGTGACGCATGATGGTTGCACGCACCTGATCTCCGATTAAAAAAGGTGATCTGCAAATTCTGATCAACGTCTTTCTGAGCAGATCAAACCAGCTGGCTGTCGCTGCTACTGTGGAGACAGTAGAGACGCTGAACGTAAACAACATGTCTACTGAACTTTTCCCCCACGGCAGTTGATGTAATGTTTTCATTCTACAACAAAAAATACGATGCGGAGAAAGCTCGTTATTTAACAGGGTATCTGCAGGTTTAAGGGAGCCAAATTTAAGGCTTTTTAAGACCTTTTTTAAGGCCACTTTGACCAAATTTAAGCTATTTTTTAATTATATTTAAGCTATAATTTTCAGCTATTGCCTGGCACTGGTGCTAACCACGTCGCAAACGTGGGATTACCCACCCAGTTACCATTAAACTTGCACTTCCCCATGGTGCAAGCTCCCACTAGCTTAACCAGCTAATGTGCTCATCTAAAAATAGCCCCCTTTCACAACCAACTGAATGTGTACAGTTCCACTTATGCCAATATCATAAACAAAAAATGCTGAACACTAACTACAAATTCTTGTTCATTGGGTCTTTGGTAATTTAAGACATTTGGAAACTGTAATTAAGGATTATTTGTCATTTCTAATGATTTTTAAGACCTTAAATTTAAAAAAGCAAATTTAAAACTTTAAGACTTTTTAAGGACCTGCGGATACCCTCTAATATGAGTTTTAAAGAAGAAAGTGGGCAGTCTGAGGTGAGTTTTTAAGGCTCACTGCAGAAATAAAAACAAGGCGCATCAACAGTCAAACACGTATGAGAGTGACACTCATAGCTGCGCAAATAAACTGTGAAATATTTAAAGACATCATACTAGATCAGCAGCTTGTGAGGACACCTGGTTCTGCTCACTACAGAAGCCGCTTCAGACAAAAAATAAATAAATATAATAATATACAGAAAACGATTTGAACTGAGCTCTTCAAAACACTGAACCGAATCGAATACGATTTTAGCGTACTGTTATACCCCTAACGATTAGAGACTCATTTATATAGTTTAATAGCAAAAAAGTTGATTTGAGGGTGACTTGCTCTTTAACAAAATGAAAAACTGAACCAAGTTCATATTTATATAATTGGTAAAGTATAGTTACACTGAATTTTTACAATTTTAATGCTGAGTCTGGCCAATACCTTTGATAGTCATATATAGCACATGTACCCTGTATATAGCATGTCAAAGATTACTATTGAGCACAATAAATCTTTACAAAAATCCATTTTTATTACAATGTTTTTCTTTGTAATAATTTCTTCCCAAAAGATAAAAATATAACCTTAAATCATGGCTGTAAATCTGTTTTTAACAAAAGTGTTTTCACTGATGTGAAGTTTTCTTTAAATAATTAAGTACAGAATCATTTAATTTACCCATTCATAAACAAATCAGGTCTCTGGTTTCATCACCATCTTTTAGCAGTATCGCTGTACAAAGTGGAGGTTATTTGGCAAAGAAAAAATGTTACAGCAAATGGAAAACTCCTATTATGGTGCCTGTCTGGTGATATTTGAGGGGGAAAAATAACTTGCGGCCACGACTGTCCCCCCCCCCCAATGTCACCAGACTAGCTTCATACTAGTGATTAAAACCAATAAATTTTCAACATACTGTCAGTGAACTGGTACTTAAACGTTTTAGCACATAAATAAGTTTTTTCCAACTCAGTTTCACTTTAACATAAGCTTTTGCTGCTAGTCCGTTAGCGGTCTTAAAACTGCCTACTCACCAAAACGTTCAAAAGTCATCCGGTTTTCTCGACACTCCAATTATCCAGAATGCATCATCTGTTACACAAAAACATTTTTAGGTAAGTAATAAGTAGAAAGGTTAACTTCTGAACTGTTTTTCCTCATAACTTTACCGCACCGTTCCCATTTTTCTGTCTCCTCAGATGTTTTGACGACAAGGTCCTCACACCTGCACATCCACAATAACAAGTACGGTTAAGTTAGACTACAACACATAACTTGTTTTCTTTACCAGTCAGGACTTCCATATTAAAGAAGGCGTGTTTCTGAGTTGTCTTGGTAACATCTTCTTTCCTGTCAGCCTCTGATTGACTGTGAAAATCATAACATAAATTCTTTAAAACTAAATCACTTTGAGTGATTTGCCAGTTCTAGAGAAAGCTTCAGACCGGCCATCTTTAGCATATCTCTTTAATAATCAAAGATTTTGACACATCATCAAAACCTTTTTGCACCTACAAAGCTGAGACAGCAAACAGTTCATGCAGAACAAAGCTGATATTGTTCAACTCCTTAAGAGTTATTTCTGAGACGCAAGCTGATTCCAACCTGTGCTGCGTGGTGATATCTTTTGGACCGGAGAAGTCGGTGCTCGCAGTCAATCTACCGGACCTGGGTGCCCAGAGGTCATCCTGCCTCTCTGACCTCCGAATCCGTGACGAAGGTCATCAAAAGGGTGAGGTAGAACACAGATTGCGTCTGAATGTGCTTCTGAAGATAACATCATAGTTTAGAACAAACCAAATTCTTTTTCATCCAGAGACGCCGCTTTCCGAGATTCTGAAGTTCTGACCAACACCGCATTTACACATACACTCAACAAAAATATAAACGCAACACCTTTGTTTCTGCTCCGATTTTCCATGAGATGGACATAAAGATCTAAAATACATTCCAGATACACAATATTACCATTTTTCTCAAACATTGTTCACAAATCAATCTAAATGTGTGATAGTGAGCACTTCTGCATTGCTGAGATAATCTGTCACGGCATGCTGGTGAGTGAAGCGGAGGTGAGGATCCACATGCGGGTGAGGAAGGCAGGCAGATAGACACGAACGTTTAGTAAAGTTTAATATAAAAACACGCTGGACACTGAAACAATAAACCGTCAAAAGACACAGAACTGAGAGGGTTTAAATACATGAGGGCTGGGAGCTTGGGTGATTGGAAAAAGAGAGGTAGGTGGGAGCAATTAACAGAGACACATGACTGAACAGAATGGGGAGACAGGACAGGGTGTGACATAATCCATCCCACCTCACAGGTATGCCACATCAAGATGCTGATCGGACATCATGAGTAGTGCACAGGTGTACCTTATACTGCCCACAATAAAAGCACCCCCACCCCCCCAGAGAGCGGATTCCAGACGCCCACAGGAACACAGAGCAGGGCGGGAGGAGGGGGACCAGGAAGGAGGGCCGAGAGGAACCGAGGGACTGGTGGAGACGAGGCAGGGACCAGTACAGTCCAGGGGCCTGCGTCTGGGGCAGAGGAGGAGACGGCGACGGGCTCTGAGAGGCCTAAGTCTGGGACAGAGGAGGAGACGACAACGGGCTCTGGGGGGCCTGCGTCTGGGGCAGAGGAGGAGACGGTGACAGGCTCTGGGGGGGCCTGCGTCTGGGGCAGAGGAGGAGACGGCGGCGGGCTCTGGGAGGCTCGCGCCTGGCGAGGGCAGGACCGGCGGTGACCGGAGGCAGAGCCGCTGCAGGGGTAGACTCGGCAGGTAGAGACGCTGGAGGAGACGTAGTCGACTTCTGGACTGGAGGAGACGTTGTCGACTTCTGGACTGGAGGAGACTTCGTCGACTTCTGGGCTGGTGGGGACGTCGTCGACTTCTGGGCTGGAGGAGACGTCGTCGACTTCTGGGCTGGTGGAGACGTCGTCGACTTCTGGGCTGGAGGAGACGTCGTCGACTTCTGGGCTGGAGGAGACGACGTCGACTTCTGGGCTGGAGGAGACGTCGTCGACTTCTGGGCTGGAGGAGACGTCGTCGACTTCTGGGCTGGAGGAGACGTCGTCGACTTCTGGGCTGGAGGAGACGTCGTCGACCTCTGGGCTGGAGGAGACGTCGTCGACTTCTGGGCTGGAGGAGACGTCGCCGACCTCTGGGCTGGAGGAGGAGGAGTTGAACTCTGAGCTGGAGGAGGAGACGTTGACCCTTGGGCTGGAGGCGACGTCGACGTCTGGGCTGGAGGCATCGACGTCTGGTCTGGAAGCGTCGACCTCTGGGCTGGAGGTGTCGACCTCCGGGCTGGAGGCGTCGACCTCCGGGGTGGAGGCGTCGACCTCCGGACTGGAGGCGTCGACTTCTGGACTGGAGGCGTCGACTTCTGGACTGGAGGCGTCGACTTCTGGACTGGAGGCGCCGCCGACTTGCGGAGTGGAGGCGCCGCCGACTTCTGGAGTAGAGGCGCCGCCGACTTCTGGAGTGGAGGCGCCGCAGGAGGGGCCACCAACTTCTGGAGTGGAGGTGGAGCCGCTGCAGACGGGACCGCTCCCCTGGCTGGTTCCGCCGGACTGTGCGCTGACAACTGGACAGGCTGGCCCGGGGGCGGAGACTCTTGGACAGGCTTGCCCGGGGGCGGAGACTCTTGGACCACCGCGGGACCTGGCGCTGACTGGACGGGGGGTGCGGAACCTGGCGCTGACTGGACGGGTGGCGCGGAACCTGGCGCTGACTGGACGGGTGGCGCGGGACCTGGCGCTGACTGGACGGGTGGCGCGGGACCTGGCGCTGACTGGACGGGTGGCGCGGGACCTGGCGCTGACTGGACTGGTGGCGCGGGACCTGGCGCTGACTGGACTGGTGGCGCGGGACCTGGCGCTGACTGGACTGGTGGCGCGGGACCTGGCGCTGACTGGACTGGTGGCGCAGGACCTGGTGGAGCCGGTAACTGGAAAAGCAGGGAGGTTAGATTGTCCACCAGGAGCTCCTGGAGACTGAAAATCTGACGGAGTCGGACCAGCTCAGCTCGGAGACCGGCGAGCTCTGTTGGATGGGCTGTGGGCTCGGTCCTTTGGCCTGGAGACGAGGGAGCTGCTGACTGGACCGGAGGCGGGGCCGCTGGCTGGACAGAAACCTTCTCCTGGAGATACGAGGAGGATAGGGTGTCCAGCTGGAACTCCTGGAGGCTGATGAGTTGACGGAGCCGGTCAAGCTACACTTGGAGGCCGGCGAGCTTCGTCTGATGGGCTGTAGGCGTGGTCCCTCCGCACCTGGCGAGGGCAGGACTGGCGGTGACCGGAGGCAGAGCCACTGCAGGGGTAGACTCGGCAGGTAGAGACGCTGGAGGAGACGTAGTCGACTTCTGGACTGGAGGAGACGTCGTCGACTTCTGGGCTGGTGTAGACGTCTTCGACTTCTGGGCTGGTGTAGACGTCGTCGACTTCTGGGCTGGAGGAGACGACGTCGACTTCTGGGCTGGAGGAGACGACGTCGACTTCTGGGCTGGAGGAGACGTCGTCGACTTCTGGGCTGGAGGAGACGTCGTCGACTTCTGGGCTGGTGTAGAGGTCGTCGAATTCTGGGCTGGAGGAGACGTCGTCGACTTCTGGGCTGGAGGAGACGTCGTCGACTTCTGGGCTGGAGGAGACGTCGTCCACTTCTGGGCTGGAGGAGACGTCGTCGACTTCTGGGCTGGAGGAGACGTCGCCGACCTCTGGGCTGGAGGAGGAGACGTCGACCCCTGGGCTGGAGGAGGAGACGTCGACCCCTGGGCTGGAGGAGGAGACATCGACCCCTGGGCTGGAGGCGACGTCGACGTCTGGGCTGGAGGCGTCGACGTCTGGGCTGGGGGCGTCGACCTCTGGGCTGGAGGCGTCGACCTCTGGGCTGGAGGAGTCGACCTCCGGGCTGGAGGCGTCGACTTCCGGACTGAAGGCGTCAACTTCCGGACTGAAGGCGTCAACTTCTGGACTGGAGGCGTCAACTTCTCGACTGGAGGCGTCGACTTCTGGACTGGAGGCGCCGACTTCTGGAGTGGAGGCGCCGACTTCTGGACTGGAGGCGCCGACTTCTGGACTGGAGGCGCCGCCGACTTCTGGAGTGGAGGTGCCGCAGGAGGGGCCGCCAACTTCTGGAGTGGAGGCGGAGCCGCTGCAGACGGGACCGCTTCCCTGGCTGGTGCCGCCGGACTGTGCACTGACAACTGGACAGGCTGGCCCGGGGGCAGAGCCTCTTGGACAGGCTGGCCCGGGGACGGAGCCTCTTGGACCACCGCGGGACCTGGCGCTGACTGGACGGCTGGCGCGGGACCTGGCGCTCACTGGACGGGTGGCGCGGGACCTAGCGCTGACTGGACTGGTGGCGCGGGACCTGACGCAGACTGGACTGGTGGTGCGGGACCTGGCGCTGACTGGAATGGTGGCGCGGGACCTGGCGCAGACTGGACTGGTGGCGCAGGACCTGGTGGAGCCGGTAACTGGAAAAGCAGGGAGGTTAGATTGTCCACCAGGAGCTCCTGGAGACTGAAAATCTGACGGAGTCGGACCAGCTCAGCTCGGAGACCGGCGAGCTCTGTTGGATGGGCTGTGGGCTCGGTCCTTTGGCCTGGAGACGAGGGAGCTGCTGACTGGACCGGAGGCGGAGCCGCTGGCTGGACAGAAACCTTCTCCTGGAGATACGAGGAGGATAGGGTGTCCAGCTGGAACTCCTGGAGGCTGATGAGTTGACGGAGCCGGTCAAGCTCCACTTGGAGGCCGGCGAGCTCCGTCTGATGGGCTGTAGGCGTGGCCCCTCCACACCTGGCGAGGGCAGAACCGGCGGTGACTGGAGGCAGAGCCGCTGCAGGGGTAGACTCGGCAGGTAGAGACGCTGGAGGACACGTCGTCGACTTCTGGACTGGAGGAGACGTCGTCGACTTCTGGGCTGGTGGAGACGTCGTCGACTTCTGGGCTGGAGGAGACGTCGTCGACTTCTGGGCTGGAGGAGACGTCGTCGACTTCTGGGCTGGAGGAGACGTCGTCGACTTCTGGGCTGGAGGAGACGTCGTCGACTTCTGGGCTGGAGGAGACGTCGTCGATTTCTGGGCTGGAGGAGACGTCGCCGACCTCTGGGCTGGAGGAGGAGACGTCGCCGACCTCTGGGCTGGAGGAGGAGACGTCGACCCCTGGGCTGGAGGCGACGTCGACCCCTGGGCTGGGGGCGTTGACCTCCGGGCTGGAGGCGTCGACTTTTGGACTGGAGGCGTCGACTTCTGGACTGGAGGCGCAGACTTCCTGACTGGAGGCGCCGACTTCCTGACTGGAGGCATCGACTTCTGGACTGGAGGCATCGACTTCTGGACTGGAGGCGCCGCCGATTTCTGGAGTGGAGGCGCCGCAGGAGGGGCCGCCAACTTCTGGAGTCGTGGCGGAACCGCTGCAGACGGGACCGCTTCCTTGGCTGGTGCCGCCGGACTGTGCGCTGACAACTGGACCGGCTGGCCCGGGGGCAGAGCCTCTTGGACAGGCTGGCCCGTTGACGGAGCCTCTTGGACAGGCTGGCTCCGGGGCGGAGACTCTTGGACAAGCTGGCCCGGGGGCGGAGACTCTTGGACAGGCTGGCCCGGGGGCGGAGCCTATTGGACCACCGCGGGACCTGGCACTGACTGGAAGGGTGGCGCGGGACCTGGCGCTGACAGGACGGGTGACACGGGACCTATCGCTGACTGGACTGGTGGCGCGGGACCTGGCGCTGACTTGACTGGTGGCGCGGGACCTGGCGCAGACTCGACTGGTGGCGCGGGACCTGGCGCAGACTGGACTGGTGGCGCGGGACCTGGCGCAGACTGGACTGGTGGCGCAGGACCTGGTGGAGCCGGTAACTGGAAAAGCAGGGAGGTTAGATTGTCCACCAGGAGCTCCTGGAGCCTGAAAATCTGAAGGAGTCGGACCAGCTCAGCTCGGAGACCGGCGAGCTCTGTTGGATGGGCTGTGGGTTTGGTCCTTTGGCCTGGAGACGAGGGAGCTGCTGACTGGACCGGAGGTGGGGCCGCTGGCTGGACAGAAACCTTCTCCTGGAGATACGAGGAGGATAGGATGTCCAGCTGGAACTCCTGGAGGCTGATGAGTTGACGGAGCCAGTCAAGCTCCACTTGGAGGCTGGTGAGCTCCGTCTCATGGGCTGTAGGCGTGGGCCCTCCGCCTGTAGATGAAGGAGGTGCTGACTGGACCGGAGATGGGGCCGCTGATCTGACTGGGGTGGGTCCAAGCTGGTGTCCCAAGCCGGGGTAGCGGTGAGCCCGTGGTTCCGTCCTGGGACAGGGGTTGACGCTGGAGCCCGGCATCCTTCCCAACACCGTGGGCTAACTCTGGGGGAGCACACTGCCAGTCTGGTGCCCACATAGCAGGAGCGGTCTAGCTGTGTCTCCCAGTCCAACCCCCCAACTGGCTCCGGGAGGGTGGAGAGGATCGCCGAGGCCGGGGTTCGGCAGCGGCGTCTGCGGCGAGGCGACGCCGGAGGAGGAGAAGCCGGCCGGTGGTTTGAGGTGAGGAACTGAAGCAGGTACTCCCAGGGGAGAACCTCCCCGCTGGATCCTTTAGGAGTTTGGTTCATTCTGTCACGGCGTGCTGGTGAGTGAAGCGGAGGTGAGGATCCACATGTGGGTGAGGAAGGCAGGCAGATAGACACGAACGTTTAGTATAGTTTAATATAAAAACACGCTGGACACTGAAACAATGAACCAACAAAAGACAAAGAACTGAGAGGGTTTAAATCAGAAACCGTCTCAGGCAAGCTCAACTGCATGCTCGTCGTCCCCATCGGGGTCTTGACCTGACTCCAGCTCGTCACCGTGACAGACTTGAGTGGGCAAATGCTCACATTGAATGGCGTCTGGCATGTTGGAGAGGTGTTGTCTTCACGGTTGAATCTCGGTTTACATTGTTCAGGGCAGATGGCAGACAGCGTGTGTGGCGTCATGCGGATGAGCAATTTGCTGATGTCAATGTTGTGGATCGAGTGGCCAATGGTGGTGGCGGGGTTATGGTATGGACAGGCATCTGTTATGGACGAAGAACACAGGTGCATTTTATTGATGGCATTTTGAATGCACAGAGATACCGTGATGAGATCCTGAGGCCCATTGTTGTGCCGTACATCCATGAACATTACCTCATGTTTCAGCAAGATAATGCACGGCCCCATGTTGCAAGGATCTGTACACAATTCTTGGAAGCTGAAAATGTCCCAGTTCTTGCATGGCCACGCATACTCACCGAACATGTCACCCATTGAGCATGTTTGGGATGTGCTTGACCGGCGTATACGACAGCGTGTACCAGTTCCCACTAATATCCAACAACTTCGCACAACCATTGAAGAGGAGTGGACCAACATTCCACAGGCCACAATTGACAATCTGATCAACTCTATGCGAAGAAGATGTGTTGCACTGCATAAGGCAAATGGTGGTCACACCAGATACTGACCGGTTCTGAGTCCCCAGACCCCCAATAAAGCAATTAACTGCACATTCCTGGGTGGCCTTTAATTGTGGGCAGTATAAGGTACACCTGTGCACTACTCATGATGTCAGATCAGCATCTTGATGTGGCACACCTGTGAGGTGGGATGGATTATCTTAGCAAAGCACAGGTGCTCACTATCATACATTTAGTCTGATTTGTGATCAATGTTTGAGAGAAATGGTAATATTGTGTATCTGGACTGAATTTCAGATCTTTAAGTCCATCTCATGAAAAATCGGAGTAGAAACAAAGGTGTTGCGTTTATATTTTTGTTGAGTGTAGGTTCCTACATCACCTTTAGCTCCATCCATTCACAGTAAATGCTTAGTTCACTTGTCATGTTTTAATTGTTTCTAAAATAAATTCTTACAATTATAAACCTGACTCTTTTCTGAATCAAGACGAGGTGTGTATAATTACTTAATAAAGCAAAAATCCTATAATCTTCTGATATTTACAATAAAGATCAAGTAAGGTAATATTGTATATTTATACAGAATATCAAATAAATAATACACATTTGCCTCCGCTACACAAAGATTTTTTTTTTGTAAACCAATTTTAAAAATATACACTTAACAGATGCATTTTAGGGCAGAAATTTAAAACTAACTTATAACAAATAAATGTATTTTATTGACACTACAGCTGAGTCAATATTTACGTCCTGAAAAAAAGTTTATTTACCTGATCTCGGAACGTTCACTCATGCCCTCAGTCGGATGCTTTCTTAAGAGGTGCAGCAGCATGGAAGAAGTGCTGTTGTGGTAGCTCCACCTTGCAATGCTTGCATACAATGGCGTTTTCCTTGCTTTTTAATGTAAAGTGATCCCATGCCTTGGAAAACTTCTGTCGCTTACTATATCCTTCGTTTTGGTCTTGCTCGTTTTCATTTATTTCCATGGCGTCTGCCATTGTCGGCTACCCAGCTGAAAAGACGAAAAGACCGCTGCGCGCTGTGCAGTAGAGTACATGGCACGTATAATCTGTGACGTAACCGCGTTGCGCAACACATAAAGAATCCATGCGCAATGCCGGATATTCAGCTATGGTCTATTTAACGAGTCCTCGAGGCAGCGGAAAATTCTCGAATATTTTTTGTCAGCGAATCATTCGAGTTACTCGAGGAATCATTGCAGCCCTAATCAGCATAATCATTTTTAAAGCTAATCAATATAATCTTTTTGAGAATAATCATTTTTACACTTAACCAATATAACCTTTTCTGTTTAAACTAATATAGTCAACTTCAGTCTAATTGCTGTCAGGTTATGAATGTGTTGGTCAATCATTTAATCTTCATATATAAGGAAATAAAACTTTGTCGAAGTGCTGCAGACTAACAGAGATAACGTTCCAGAAAACATTGGTGTTGAAAGTTTCTATAACAATGGCCTGACTCTTACTGCTTGTGGTCAAAAGAAGATCACGAGTTATGTCATGGGGAAGTGTCTGATTGATAAACTTTTGACCTCGTTGCTGAGCCAGAGATCACAAGTTCAGTCTTAGAAAAAGTCTTGGATGTTGAGGGTCAGGGAAAGTCAGAAGGTGCTTTAGACTGTGAACTCATGAAGACCGCTCACATGAGGAGGAGTAGTGTATGACTGTGAAGTGGGAACGCCCCAGTCTATTGTGGAACTGTTGTAACATTAAAAAAAATTTTCATGCAATTCAATAAAAGGGCTGACGAGAAGAGTCGAAAGTTAGAAGATACATCGGCAGGGAACTGCTTGTGTTCTTCTCACCAGAAGCCAACCAAAGATCTTTGTGTGTGTACATATTATAATGGGCCTAAAGTAGGGCTGGGCAATAAATCGAAAATGTATCGTTATCGAAATTTCTGACTCTTATCGAGATCATTTTTCCCATGTCAATAAATTTGATAATAAAAAAATGAAAAGATGTGTGTAGCTGGGCAACATTCATGTCCCTTTAAGAAGCTGTACCACCTTGAGATGCGTAAAAATGTGACTAAATATAATACATGTGACAGCCCCATCTAGTGGACAACTTACCTGCAGTTATGGTCCATTTATCATTATTGAGGTTAAATCCTCAATATATTGTGATATTAGTTTTAGGCCATATCGCCCAGCCCTAGCTTAAAGTGTGGATCTCTCTTCAGGGTCACCTCCAAAGAACCAGGGAGTGGTTAGATGGAATAATTTCCACCACGACAGCCCCCATAATTCTGGTATGAAAGTGAAGCCAACAAGGAAGAGGCAAAAAAAAATGCATTTCCACCCTCATCCACCAGAAGAGAGCTAATCCTCATCGAATCACATGTCAAAAATGCCAATTTGACAGCAGAGATAAACTGATCAGAAAGCCCTTTAAGGTTTAATAGATCTAGTTAACATTCATGAAAACTCTGAGGGGGCAAATTTTTTTTATAAATTTATAATCATTGCAACCCAAAGTCAGTCCTACCACACTGCTGAATCCTGCCGGTGCTGTTTCCTCAGTGAGGTTCAGTACATCTCGTTCATCACCCTTGGAAAAGGAGATGATGTGTTCTGGTCCGGCTCTCCACTCCCTCGTCGAGGAGACTTCTAACCACAGAATAGAGGCTTTACTATCTAGTACTCAAAATCTATCTTAATGATATTGGCCACAGGCTAAATTCCTTTGAATGGCATGTTTAAAGTATAAAACCTCAATGAAAAATGTTTTTGGATTTTCACGGCTGGAATTTGAAGAAAATCTGATGTTTCTGACTGGCGCGGGAAAAACAGAAACTAGCTTCAGGTCTAAGCCCTGGACAGCTGGTGACGTTTCACAGGAGGTCTGAAGAAAAAGCACCTGACTACGATGTTTCTGTGTTAGAGTTATAGCTGAGAACAATGTGTCATCAGTCAAGATGTAGCTTCTGAAGCCTCTGCTAGTCGGTCAGATTGTTTTTTTCTCTGGGATGATTACCGGAGAAGTTCAACCGAACTCCGACCCCGTTAGCTGGATATAACTACCGGAGGTGCAGACATGTTTTGGACCGTTTGAGGCAGAAGACCCGCGACCCGATTTGGACACCGGGAAGGATTCTGTTAGTCTTAAGAACCAAAATCGGTACAGTTTGTTTACTTTTGTTAAATATTTAATTTTTGTGCTCGTACCACCGGGAGCTCTCAGCTGACTACAGGTCTTAACTCCATCATACTGTCCTGATGTGTAATTCAGTAATCTACAGAAAAAAAACAAAATTATGTGCTGCCAATTTTACAGCTGCATGTATATATTAGGGGTTTAACGGTTCGGGCCACTTGCGTACCATTTTGGTTCATTTTCCATTAAATAATGAAATTTTGTTTGCATGATTTAAGTGCAGCAGATCAAAGTTCATAGGCGAGTTTCCGCACCGACGCTGTATTGAGTGACGCATGATGGTTGCACGCACCTGATCTCCGATTAAAAAAGGTGATCTGCAAATTCTGATCAACGTCTTTCTGAGCAGATCAAACCAGCTGGCTGTCGCTGCTACTGTGGAGACAGTAGAGACGCTGAACGTAAACAACATGTCTACTGAACTTTTCCCCCACGGCAGTTGATGTAATGTTTTCATTCTACAACAAAAAATACGATGCGGAGAAAGCTCGTTATTTAACAGGGTATCTGCAGGTTTAAGGGAGCCAAATTTAAGGCTTTTTAAGACCTTTTTTAAGGCCACTTTGACCAAATTTAAGCTTTTTTTTAATTATATTTAAGCTATAATTTTCAGCTATTGCCTGGCACTGGTGCTAACCACGTCGCAAACGTGGGATTACCCACCCAGTTACCATTAAACTTGCACTTCCCCATGGTGCAAGCTCCCACTAGCTTAACCAGCTAATGTGCTCATCTAAAAATAGCCCCCTTTCACAACCAACTGAATGTGTACAGTTCCACTTATGCCAATATCATAAACAAAAAATGCTGAACACTAACTACAAATTCTTGTTCATTGGGTCTTTGGTAATTTAAGACATTTGGAAACTGTAATTAAGAATTATTTGTCATTTCTAATGATTTTTAAGACCTTAAATTTAAAAAAGCAAATTTAAAACTTTAAGACTTTTTAAGGACCTGCGGATACCCTCTAATATGAGTTTTAAAGAAGAAAGTGGGCAGTCTGAGGTGAGTTTTTAAGGCTCACTGCAGAAATAAAAACAAGGCGCATCAACAGTCAAACACGTATGAGAGTGACACTCATAGCTGCGCAAATAAACTGTGAAATATTTAAAGACATCATACTAGATCAGCAGCTTGTGAGGACACCTGGTTCTGCTCACTACAGAAGCCGCTTCAGACAAAAAATAAATAAATATAATAATATACATAAAACGATTTGAACTGAGCTCTTCAAAACACTGAACCGAATCGAATACGATTTTAGCGTACTGTTATACCCCTAACGATTAGAGACTCATTTATATAGTTTAATAGCAAAAAAGTTGATTTGGGGGTGACTTGCTCTTTAACAAAATGAAAAACTGAACCAAGTTCATATTTATATAATTGGTAAAGTATAGTTACACTGAATGTTTACAGTTTTAATGCTGAGTCTGGCCAATACCTTTGATAGTCATATATAGCACATGTACCCTGTATATAGCATGTCAAAGATTACTATTGAGCACAATAAATCTTTACAAAAATCCATTTTTATTACAATGTTTTTCTTTGTAATAATTTCTTCCCAAAAGATAAAAATATAACCTTAAATCATGGCTGTAAATCTGTTTTTAACAAAAGTGTTTTCACAGATGTGAAGTTTTCTTTAAATAATTAAGTACAGAATCATTTAATTTACCCATTCATAAACAAATCAGGTCTCTGGTTTCATCACCATCTTTTAGCAGTATCGCTGTACAAAGTGGAGGTTATTTGGCAAAGAAAAAATGTTACAGCAAATGGAAAACTCCTATTATGGTGCCTGTCTGGTGACATTTGAGGGGGAAAAATAACTTGCGGCCACGACTGCGTGGCAAGGTTTCCCCCCCCCCCCCCCCCCCCCTCAATGTCACCAGACTAGCTTCATACTAGTGATTAAAACCAATACATTTTCAACATACTGTCAGTGAACTGGTACTTAAACGTTTTAGCACATAAATAAGTTTTTTCCAACTCAGTTTCACTTTAAGATAAGCTTTTGCTGCTAGTCCGTTAGCGGTCTTAAAACTGCCTACTCACCAAAACGTTCAAAAGTCATCCGGTTTTCTCGACACTCCAATTATCCAGAATGCATCATCTGTTACACAAAAACATTTTTAGGTAAGTAATAGGTAGAAAGGTTAACTTCTGAACTGTTTTTCCTCATAACTTTACCGCACCGTTCCCATTTTTCTGTCTCCTCAGATGTTTTGACGACAAGGTCCTCACACCTGCACATCCACAATAACAAGTACGGTTAAGTTAGACTACAACACATAACTTGTTTTCTTTACCAGTCAGGACTTCCATATTAAAGAAGGCGTGTTTCTGAGTTGTCTTGGTAACATCTTCTTTCCTGTCAGCCTCTGATTGACTGTGAAAATCATAACATAAATTCTTTAAAACTAAATCACTTTGAGTGATTTGCCAGTTCTAGAGAAAGCTTCAGACCGGCCATCTTTAGCATATCTCTTTAATAATCAAAGATTTTGACACATCATCAAAACCTTTTTGCACCTACAAAGCTGAGACAGCAAACAGTTCATGCAGAACAAAGCTGATATTGTTCAACTCCTTAAGAGTTATTTCTGAGACGCAAGCTGATTCCAACCTGTGCTGCGTGGTGATATCTTTTGGACCGGAGAAGTCGGTGCTCGCAGTCAATCTACCGGACCTGGGTGCCCAGAGGTCATCCTGCCTCTCTGACCTCCGAATCCGTGACGAAGGTCATCAAAAGGGTGAGGTAGAACACAGAGATTGCGTCTGAATGTGCTTCTGAAGATAACATCATAGTTTAGAACAAACCAAATTCTTTTTCATCCAGAGACGCCGCTTTCCGAGATTCTGAAGTTCTGACCAACACCGCATTTACACATACACTCAACAAAAATATAAACGCAACACCTTTGTTTCTGCTCCGATTTTCCATGAGATGGACATAAAGATCAAAAATACATTCCAGATACACAATATTACCATTTTTCTCAAACATTGTTCACAAATCAATCTAAATGTGTGATAGTGAGCACTTCTGCATTGCTGAGATAATCTGTCACGGCATGCTGGTGAGTGAAGCGGAGGTGAGGATCCACATGCGGGTGAGGAAGGCAGGCAGATAGACACGAACGTTTAGTAAAGTTTAATATAAAAACACGCTGGACACTGAAACAATAAACCGTCAAAAGACACAGAACTGAGAGGGTTTAAATACATGAGGGCTGGGAGCTTGGGTGATTGGAAAAAGAGAGGTAGGTGGGAGCAATTAACAGAGACACATGACTGAACAGAATGGGGAGACAGGACAGGGTGTGACATAATCCATCCCACCTCACAGGTATGCCACATCAAGATGCTGATCCGACATCATGAGTAGTGCACAGGTGTACCTTATACTGCCCACAATAAAAGCACCCCCACCCCCCCAGGGAGCGGATTCCAGACGCCCACAGGAACACAGAGCAGGGCGGGAGGAGGGGGACCAGGAAGGAGGGCCGAGAGGAACCGAGGGACTGGTGGAGACGAGGCAGGGACCAGTACAGTCCAGGGGCCTGCGTCTGGGGCAGAGGAGGAGACGGCGACGGGCTCTGAGGGGCCTACGTCTGGGACAGAGGAGGAGACGACAACGGGCTCTGGGGGGCCTGCGTCTGGGGCAGAGGAGGAGACGGTGACAGGCTCTGGGGGGGCCTGCGTCTGGGGCAGAGGAGGAGACGGCGGCGGGCTCTGGGAGGCTCGCGCCTGGCGAGGGCAGGACCGGCGGTGACCGGAGGCAGAGCCGCTGCAGGGGTAGACTCGGCAGGTAGAGACGCTGGAGGAGACGTAGTCGACTTCTGGACTGGAGGAGACGTTGTCGACTTCTGGACTGGAGGAGACTTCGTCGACTTCTGGGCTGGTGGGGACGTCGTCGACTTCTGGGCTGGAGGAGACGTCGTCGACTTCTGGGCTGGTGGAGACGTCGTCGACTTCTGGGCTGGAGGAGACGTCGTCGACTTCTGGGCTGGAGGAGACGACGTAGACTTCTGGGCTGGAGGAGACGTCGTCGACTTCTGGGCTGGAGGAGACGTCGTCGACTTCTGGGCTGGAGGAGACGTCGTCGACTTCTGGGCTGGAGGAGACGTCGTCGACCTCTGGGCTGGAGGAGACGTCGTCGACTTCTGGGCTGGAGGAGACGTCGCCGACCTCTGGGCTGGAGGAGGAGGAGTTGAACTCTGAGCTGGAGGAGGAGACGTTGACCCTTGGGCTGGAGGCGACGTCGACGTCTGGGCTGGAGGCATCGACGTCTGGTCTGGAAGCGTCGACCTCTGGGCTGGAGGTGTCGACCTCCGGGCTGGAGGCGTCGACCTCCGGGGTGGAGGCGTCGACCTCCGGACTGGAGGCGTCGACTTCTGGACTGGAGGCGTCGACTTCTGGACTGGAGGCGTCGACTTCTGGACTGGAGGCGCCGCCGACTTGCGGAGTGGAGGCGCCGCCGACTTCTGGAGTGGAGGCGCCGCCGACTTCTGGAGTGGAGGCGCCGCAGGAGGGGCCACCAACTTCTGGAGTGGAGGTGGAGCCGCTGCAGACGGGACCGCTCCCCTGGCTGGTTCCGCCGGACTGTGCGCTGACAACTGGACAGGCTGGCCCGGGGGCGGAGACTCTTGGACAGGCTGGCCCGGGGGCGGAGACTCTTGGACCACCGCGGGACCTGGCGCTGACTGGACGGGGGGTGCGGAACCTGGCGCTGACTGGACGGGTGGCGCGGAACCTGGCGCTGACTGGGCGGGTGGCGCGGGACCTGGCGCTGACTGGACGGGTGGCGCGGGACCTGGCGCTGACAGGACGGGTGGCGCGGGACCTATCGCTGACTGGACTGGTGGCGCGGGACCTGGCGCTGACTCGACTGGTGGCGCGGGACCTGGCGCAGACTGGACTGGTGGCGCGGGACCTGGCGCAGACTGGACTGGTGGCGCAGGACCTGGTGGAGCCGGTAACTGGAAAAGCAGGGAGGTTAGATTGTCCACCAGGAGCTCCTGGAGCCTGAAAATCTGAAGGAGTCGGACCAGCTCAGCTCGGAGACCGGCGAGCTCTGTTGGATGGGCTGTGGGTTCGGTCCTTTGGCCTGGAGACGAGGGAGCTGCTGACTGGACCGGAGGTGGGGCCGCTGGCTGGACAGAAACCTTCTCCTGGAGATACGAGGAGGATAGGATGTCCAGCTGGAACTCCTGGAGGCTGATGAGTTGACGGAGCCAGTCAAGCTCCACTTGGAGGCTGATGAGCTCCGTCTGATGGGCTGTAGGCGTGGGCCCTCCGCCTGTAGATGAAGGAGGTGCTGACTGGACCGGAGATGGGGCCGCTGATCTGACTGGGGTGGGTCCAAGCTGGTGTCCCAAGCCGGGGTAGCGGTGAGCCCGTGGTTCCGTCCTGGGACAGGGGTTGACGCTGGAGCCCGGCATCCTTCCCAACACAGTGGGCTAACTCTGGGGGAGCACACTGCCAGTCTGGTGCCCACATAGCAGGAGCGGTCTAGCTGTGTCTCCCAGTCCAACCCCCCAACTGGCTCCGGGAGGGTGGAGAGGATCGCCGAGGCCGGGGTTCGGCAGCGGCGTCTGCGGCGAGGCGACGCCGGAGGAGGAGAAGCCGGCCGGTGGTTTGAGGTGAGGAACTGAAGCAGGTACTCCCAGGGGAGAACCTCCCCGCTGGATCCTTTAGGAGTTTGGTTCATTCTGTCACGGCGTGCTGGTGAGTGAAGCGGAGGTGAGGATCCACATGTGGGTGAGGAAGGCAGGCAGATAGACACGAACGTTTAGTATAGTTTAATATAAAAACACGCTGGACACTGAAACAATGAACCAACAAAAGACAAAGAACTGAGAGGGTTTAAATCAGAAACCGTCTCAGGCAAGCTCAACTGCATGCTCGTCGTCCCCATCGGGGTCTTGACCTGACTCCAGCTCGTCACCGTGACAGACTTGAGTGGGCAAATGCTCACATTGAATGGCGTCTGGCATGTTGGAGAGGTGTTGTCTTCACGGTTGAATCTCGGTTTACATTGTTCAGGGCAGATGGCAGACAGCGTGTGTGGCGTCATGCGGATGAGCAATTTGCTGATGTCAATGTTGTGGATCGAGTGGCCAATGGTGGTGGCGGGGTTATGGTATGGACAGGCATCTGTTATGGACGAAGAACACAGGTGCATTTTATTGATGGCATTTTGAATGCACAGAGATACCGTGATGAGATCCTGAGGCCCATTGTTGTGCCGTACATCCATGAACATTACCTCATGTTTCAGCAAGATAATGCACGGCCCCATGTTGCAAGGATCTGTACACAATTCTTGGAAGCTGAAAATGTCCCAGTTCTTGCATGGCCACGCATACTCACCGAACATGTCACCCATTGAGCATGTTTGGGATGTGCTTGACCGGCGTATACGACAGCGTGTACCAGTTCCCACTAATATCCAACAACTTCGCACAACCATTGAAGAGGAGTGGACCAACATTCCACAGGCCACAATTGACAATCTGATCAACTCTATGCGAAGAAGATGTGTTGCACTGCATAAGGCAAATGGTGGTCACACCAGATACTGACCGGTTCTGAGTCCCCAGACCCCCAATAAAGCAATTAACTGCACATTCCTGGGTGGCCTTTAATTGTGGGCAGTATAAGGTACACCTGTGCACTACTCATGATGTCAGATCAGCATCTTGATGTGGCACACCTGTGAGGTGGGATGGATTATCTTAGCAAAGCACAGGTGCTCACTATCATACATTTAGTCTGATTTGTGATCAATGTTTGAGAGAAATGGTAATATTGTGTATCTGGACTGAATTTCAGATCTTTAAGTCCATCTCATGAAAAATCGGAGTAGAAACAAAGGTGTTGCGTTTATATTTTTGTTGAGTGTAGGTTCCTACATCACCTTTAGCTCCATCCATTCACAGTAAATGCTTAGTTCACTTGTCATGTTTTAATTGTTTCTAAAATAAATTCTTACAATTATAAACCTGACTCTTTTCTGAATCAAGACGAGGTGTGTATAATTACTTAATAAAGCAAAAATCCTATAATCTTCTGATATTTACAATAAAGATCAAGTAAGGTAATATTGTATATTTATACAGAATATCAAATAAATAATACACATTTGCCTCCGCTACACAAAGATTTTTTTTTTGTAAACCAATTTTAAAAATATACACTTAACAGATGCATTTTAGGGCAGAAATTTAAAACTAACTTATAACAAATAAATGTATTTTATTGACACTACAGCTGAGTCAATATTTACGTCCTGAAAAAAAGTTTATTTACCTGATCTCGGAACGTTCACTCATGCCCTCAGTCGGATGCTTTCTTAAGAGGTGCAGCAGCATGGAAGAAGTGCTGTTGTGGTAGCTCCACCTTGCAATGCTTGCATACAATGGCGTTTTCCTTGCTTTTTAATGTAAAGTGATCCCATGCCTTGGAAAACTTCTGTCGCTTACTATATCCTTCGTTTTGGTCTTGCTCGTTTTCATTTATTTCCATGGCGTCTGCCATTGTCGGCTACCCAGCTGAAAAGACGAAAAGACCGCTGCGCGCTGTGCAGTAGAGTACATGGCACGTATAATCTGTGACGTAACCGCGTTGCGCAACACATAAAGAATCCATGCGCAATGCCGGATATTCAGCTATGGTCTATTTAACGAGTCCTCGAGGCAGCGGAAAATTCTCGAATATTTTTTGTCAGCGAATCATTCGAGTTACTCGAGGAATCATTGCAGCCCTAATCAGCATAATCATTTTTAAAGCTAATCAATATAATCTTTTTGAGAATAATCATTTTTACACTTAACCAATATAACCTTTTCTGTTTAAACTAATATAGTCAACTTCAGTCTAATTGCTGTCAGGTTATGAATGTGTTGGTCAATCATTTAATCTTCATATATAAGGAAATAAAACTTTGTCGAAGTGCTGCAGACTAACAGAGATAACGTTCCAGAAAACATTGGTGTTGAAAGTTTCTATAACAATGGCCTGACTCTTACTGCTTGTGGTCAAAAGAAGATCACGAGTTATGTCATGGGGAAGTGTCTGATTGATAAACTTTTGACCTCGTTGCTGAGCCAGAGATCACAAGTTCAGTCTTAGAAAAAGTCTTTAATGTTGAGGGTCAGGGAAAGTCAGAAGGTGCTTTAGACTGTGAACTCATGAAGACCGCTCACATGAGGAGGAGTAGTGTATGACTGTGAAGTGGGAACGCCCCAGTCTATTGTGGAACTGTTGTAAAATTAAAAAAATATTTTCATGCAATTCAATAAAAGGGCTGACGAGAAGAGTCGAAAGTTAGAAGATACATCGGCAGGGAACTGCTTGTGTTCTTCTCACCAGAAGCCAACCAAAGATCTTTGTGTGTGTACATATTATAATGGGCCTAAAGTAGGGCTGGGCAATAAATCGAAAATGTATCGTTATCGAAATTTCTGACTCTTATCAAGATCATTTTTCCCATGTCAATAAATTTGATAATAAAAAAATGAAAAGATGTGTGTAGCTGGGCAACATTCATGTCCCTTTAAGAAGCTGTACCACCTTGAGATGCGTAAAAATGTGACTAAATATAATACATGTGACAGCCCCATCTAGTGGACAACTTACCTGCAGTTATGGTCCATTTATCATTATTGAGGTTAAATCCTCAATATATTGTGATATTAGTTTTAGGCCATATCGCCCAGCCCTAGCTTCAAGTGTGGATCTCTCTTCAGGGTCACCTCCAAAGAACCAGGGAGTGGTTAGATGGAATAATTTCCACCACGACAGCCCCCATAATTCTGGTATGAAAGTGAAGCCAACAAGGAAGAGGCAAAAAAAAATGCATTTCCACCCTCATCCACCAGAAGAGAGCTAATCCTCATCGAATCACATGTCAAAAATGCCAATTTGACAGCAGAGATAAACTGATCAGAAAGCCCTTTAAGCTTTAATAGATCTAGTTAACATTCATGAAAACTCTGAGGGGGCAAATTTTTTTTATAAATTTATAATCATTGCAACCCAAAGTCAGTCCTACCACACTGCTGAATCCTGCCGGTGCTGTTTCCTCAGTGAGGTTCAGTACATCTCGTTCATCACCCTTGGAAAAGGAGATGATGTGTTCTGGTCCGGCTCTCCACTCCCTCGTCGAGGAGACTTCTAACCACAGAATAGAGGCTTTACTATCTAGTACTCAAAATCTATCTTAATGATATTGGCCACAGGCTAAATTCCTTTGAATGGCATGTTTAAAGTATAAAACCTCAATGAAAAATGTTTTTGGATTTTCACGGCTGGAATTTGAAGAAAATCTGATGTTTCTGACTGGCGCGGGAAAAACAGAAACTAGCTTCAGGTCTAAGCCCTGGACAGCTGGTGACGTTTCACAGGAGGTCTGAAGAAAAAGCACCTGACTACGATGTTTCTGTGTTAGAGTTATAGCTGAGAACAATGTGTCATCAGTCAAGATGTAGCTTCTGAAGCCTCTGCTAGTCGGTCAGATTGTTTTTTTCTCTGGGATGATTACCGGAGAAGTTCAACCGAACTCCGACCCCGCTAGCTGGATATCACTACCGGAGGTGCAGACATGTTTTGGACCGTTTGAGGCAGAAGACCCGCGACCCGATTTGGACACCGGGAAGGATTCTGTTAGTCTTAAGAACCAAAATCGGTACAGTTTGTTTACTTTTGTTAAATATTTAATTTTTGTGCTCGTACCACCGGGAGCTCTCAGCTGACTACAGGTCTTAACTCCATCATACTGTCCTGATGTGTAATTCAGTAATCTACAGAAAAAAAACAAAATTATGTGCTGCCAATTTTACAGCTGCATGTATATATTAGGGGTTTAACGGTTCGGGCCACTTGCGTACCATTTTGGTTCATTTTCCATTAAATAATGAAATTTTGTTTGCATGATTTAAGTGCAGCAGATCAAAGTTCATAGGCGAGTTTCCGCACCGACGCTGTATTGAGTGACGCATGATGGTTGCACGCACCTGATCTCCGATTAAAAAAGGTGATCTTCAAATTCTGATCAACGTCTTTCTGAGCAGATCAAACCAGCTGGCTGTCGCTGCTACTGTGGAGACAGTAGAGACGCTGAACGTAAACAACATGTCTACTGAACTTTTCCCCCACGGCAGTTGATGTAATGTTTTCATTCTACAACAAAAAATACGATGCGGAGAAAGCTCGTTATTTAACAGGGTATCTGCAGGTTTAAGGGAGCCAAATTTAAGGCTTTTTAAGACCTTTTTTAAGGCCACTTTGACCAAATTTAAGCTTTTTTTTAATTATATTTAAGCTATAATTTTCAGCTATTGCCTGGCACTGGTGCTAACCACGTCGCAAACGTGGGATTACCCACCCAGTTACCATTAAACTTGCACTTCCCCATGGTGCAAGCTCCCACTAGCTTAACCAGCTAATGTGCTCATCTAAAAATAGCCCCCTTTCACAACCAACTGAATGTGTACAGTTCCACTTATGCCAATATCATAAACAAAAAATGCTGAACACTAACTACAAATTCTTGTTCATTGGGTCTTTGGTAATTTAAGACATTTGGAAACTGTAATTAAGAATTATTTGTCATTTCTAATGATTTTTAAGACCTTAAATTTAAAAAAGCAAATTTAAAACTTTAAGACTTTTTAAGGACCTGCGGATACCCTCTAATATGAGTTTTAAAGAAGAAAGTGGGCAGTCTGAGGTGAGTTTTTAAGGCTCACTGCAGAAATAAAAACAAGGCGCATCAACAGTCAAACACGTATGAGAGTGACACTCATAGCTGCGCAAATAAACTGTGAAATATTTAAAGACATCATACTAGATCAGCAGCTTGTGAGGACACCTGGTTCTGCTCACTACAGAAGCCGCTTCAGACAAAAAATAAATAAATATAATAATATACATAAAACGATTTGAACTGAGCTCTTCAAAACACTGAACCGAATCGAATACGATTTTAGCGTACTGTTATACCCCTAACGATTAGAGACTCATTTATATAGTTTAATAGCAAAAAAGTTGATTTGGGGGTGACTTGCTCTTTAACAAAATGAAAAACTGAACCAAGTTCATATTTATATAATTGGTAAAGTATAGTTACACTGAATGTTTACAATTTTAATGCTGAGTCTGGCCAATACCTTTGATAGTCATATATAGCACATGTACCCTGTATATAGCATGTCAAAGATTACTATTGAGCACAATAAATCTTTACAAAAATCCATTTTTATTACAATGTTTTTCTTTGTAATAATTTCTTCCCAAAAGATAAAAATATAACCTTAAATCATGGCTGTAAATCTGTTTTTAACAAAAGTGTTTTCACAGATGTGAAGTTTTCTTTAAATAATTAAGTACAGAATCATTTAATTTACCCATTCATAAACAAATCAGGTCTCTGGTTTCATCACCATCTTTTAGCAGTATCGCTGTACAAAGTGGAGGTTATTTGGCAAAGAAAAAATGTTACAGCAAATGGAAAACTCCTATTATGGTGCCTGTCTGGTGACATTTGAGGGGGAAAAATAACTTGCGGCCACGACTGCGTGGCAAGGTCCCCCCCCCCCCCCCAATGTCACCAGACTAGCTTCATACTAGTGATTAAAACCAATACATTTTCAACATACTGTCAGTGAACTGGTACTTAAACGTTTTAGCACATAAGTTTTTTCCAACTCAGTTTCACTTTAAGATAAGCTTTTGCTGCTAGTCCGTTAGCGGTCTTAAAACTGCCTACTCACCAAAACGTTCAAAAGTCATCCGGTTTTCTCGACACTCCAATTATCCAGAATGCATCATCTGTTACACAAAAACATTTTTAGGTAAGTAATAGGTAGAAAGGTTAACTTCTGAACTGTTTTTCCTCATAACTTTACCGCACCGTTCCCATTTTTCTGTCTCCTCAGATGTTTTGACGACAAGGTCATCACACCTGCACATCCACAATAACAAGTACGGTTAAGTTAGACTACAACACATAACTTGTTTTCTTTACCAGTCAGGACTTCCATATTAAAGAAGGCATGTTTCTGAGTTGTCTTGGTAACATCTTCTTTCCTGTCAGCCTCTGATTGACTGTGAAAATCATAACATAAATTCTTTAAAACTAAATCACTTTGAGTGATTTGCCAGTTCTAGAGAAAGCTTCAGACCGGCCATCTTTAGCATATCTCTTTAATAATCAAAGATTTTGACACATCATCAAAACCTTTTTGCACCTACAAAGCTGAGACAGCAAACAGTTCATGCAGAACAAAGCTGATATTGTTCAACTCCTTAAGAGTTATTCCTGAGACGCAAGCTGATTCCAACCTGTTCTGCGTGGTGATATCTTTTGGACCGGAGAAGTCGGTGCTCGCAGTCAATCTTCCGGACCTGGGTGCCCAGAGGTCATCCTGCCTCTCTGACCTCCGAATCCGTGACGAAGGTCATCAAAAGGGTGAGGTAGAACACAGAGATTGCGTCTGAATGTGCTTCTGAAGATAACATCATAGTTTAGAACAAACCAAATTCTTTTTCATCCAGAGACGCCGCTTTCCGAGATTCTGAAGTTCTGACCAACACCGCATTTACACATACACTCAACAAAAATATAAACGCAACACCTTTGTTTCTGCTCCGATTTTCCATGAGATGGACATAAAGATCTAAAATACATTCCAGATACACAATATTACCATTTTTCTCAAACATTGTTCACAAATCAATCTAAATGTGTGATAGTGAGCACTTCTGCATTGCTGAGATAATCTGTCACGGCATGCTGGTGAGTGAAGCGGAGGTGAGGATCCACATGCGGGTGAGGAAGGCAGGCAGATAGACACGAACGTTTAGTAAAGTTTAATATAAAAACACGCTGGACACTGAAACAATAAACCGTCAAAAGACACAGAACTGAGAGGGTTTAAATACATGAGGGCTGGGAGCTTGGGTGATTGGAAAAAGAGAGGTAGGTGGGAGCAATTAACAGAGACACATGACTGAACAGAATGGGGAGACAGGACAGGGTGTGACATAATCCATCCCACCTCACAGGTATGCCACATCAAGATGCTGATCCGACATCATGAGTAGTGCACAGGTGTACCTTATACTGCCCACTATAAAAGCACCCCCCCACACCCCCCCACCCCAACCCACCCCCCAGAGAGCGGATTCCAGACGCCCACAGGAACACAGAGCAGGGCGGGAGGAGGGGGACCAGGAAGGAGGGCCGAGAGGAACCGAGGGACTGGTGGAGAAGAGGCAGGGACCAGTAGAGTCCAGGGGCCTGCGTCTGGGGCAGAGGAGGAGACGGCGACGGGCTCTGAGGGGCCTACGTCTGGGAAAGAGGAGGAGACGACAACGGGCTCTGGGGGGCCTGCGTCTGGGGCAGAGGAGGAAACGGTGACAGGCTCTGGGGGGGCCTGCGTCTGGGGCAGAGGAGGAGACGGCGGCGGGCTCTGGGAGGCTCGCGCCTGGCGAGGGCAGGACCGGCGGTGACCGGAGGCAGAGCCGCTGCAGGGGTAGACTCGGCAGGTAGAGACGCTGGAGGAGACGTAGTCGACTTCTGGACTGGAGGAGACGTAGTCGACTTCTGGACTGGAGGAGACGTCGTCGACTTCTGGACTGGAGGAGACGTCGTCAACTTCTGGACTGGAGGAGACGTCGTCGACTTCTGGACTGGAGTAGACTTCGTCGACTTCTGGGCTGGTGGGGACGTCGTCGACTTCTGGGCTGGTGGAGACGTCGTCGACTTCTGGGCTGGAGGAGACGTCGTCGACTTCTGGGCTGGAGGAGACGTCGTCGACTTCTGGGCTGGAGGAGACGTCGTCGACCTCTGGGCTGGAGAAGACGTCGTTGACTTCTGGGCTGGAGGAGACGTCGCCGACCTCTGGGCTGGAGGAGGAGGAGTTGAACTCTGAGCTGGAGGAGGAGACGTTGACCCTTGGGCTGGAGGCGACGTCGACGTCTGGGCTGGAGGCATCGACGTCTGGTCTGGAAGCGTCGACCTCTGGGCTGGAGGCGTCGACCTCCGGGCTGGAGGCGTCGACTTCCGGGCTGGAGGCGTCGACTTCTGGACTGGAGGCGTCGACTTCTGGACTGGAGGCATCGACTTCTGGACTGGAGGCGCCGCCGACTTGTGGAGTGGAGGCGCCGCCGACTTTTGGAGTGGAGGCGCCGCAGGAGGGGCCACCAACTTCTGGAGTGGAGGTGGAGCCGCTGCAGACGGGACCGCTCCCCTGGCTGGTTCCGCCGGACTGTGCGCTGACAACTGGACAGGCTGGCCCGGGGGCGGAGACTCTTGGACAGGCTGGCCCTGGGGCGGAGACTCTTGGACCACCGCGGGACCTGGCGCTGACTGGACGGGTGGCACGGGACCTGGCGCTGACTGGACTGGTGGCGCGGGACCTGGCGCTGACTGGACTGGTGGCGCGGGACCTGGCGCTGACTGGACTGGTGGCGCGGGACCTGGCGCAGACTGGACTGGTGGCGCAGGACCTGGTGGAGCCGGTAACTGGAAAAGCAGGGAGGTTAGATTGTCCACCAGGAGCTCCTGGAGACTGAAAATCTGACGGAGTCGGAGCAGCTCAGCTCGGAGACCGGCGGGCTCTGTTGGATGGGCTGTGGGCTCGGTCCTTTAGCCTGGAGACGCGGGAGCTGCTGACTGGACCGGAGGCGGGGCCGCTGGCTGGACAGAAACCTTCTCCTGGAGATACGAGGAGGATAGGGTGTCCAGCTGGAACTCCTGGAGGCTGATGAGTTGACGGAGCCGGTCAAGCTACACTTGGAGGCCGGCGAGCTTCGTCTGATGGGCTGTAGGCGTGGTCACTCCGCACCTGGCGAGGGCAGGACCGGCGGTGACCGGAGGCAGAGCCACTGCAGGGGTAGACTCGGCAGGTAGAGACGCTGGAGGAGACGTAGTCGACTTCTGGGCTGGAGGAGAAGTCGTCGACTTCTGGGCTGGTGGAGACGTCGTCGACTTGTGGGCTGGTGTAGACGTCGTCGACTTCTGGGCTGGAGGAGACGTCGTCGACTTCTGGGCTGGAGGAGACAACGTCGACTTCTGGGCTGGAGGAGACGTCGTCGACTTCTGGGCTGGAGGAGACGTCGTCAAATTCTGGGCTGGAGGAGACGTTGTCGACTTCTGGGCTGGAGGAGACGTCGTCGACTTCTGGGCTGGAGGAGACGTCGTCGACTTCTGGGCTGGAGGAGACGTCGTCGACTTCTGGGCTGGTTGAGACGTAGTCGACTTCTGGGCTGGAGGAGACGTCGTCGACTTCTGGGCTGGAGGAGACGTCGTCGACTTCTGGGCTGGAGGAGACGTCGCCGACCTCTGGGCTGGAGGAGGAGACGTCGACCCCTGGGCTGGAGGCGACGTCGACGTCTGGGCTGGGGGCGTCGACGTCTGGGCTGGGGGCGTCGACGTCTGGGCTGGAGGCGTCGACGTCTGGGCTGGGGGCGTCGACGTCTGGGCTGGAGGCGTCAACCTCTGGGCTGGAGGCATCGACCTCCGGGCTGGAGGCGTCGACCTCCGGGCTGGAGGCGTCGACTTCCGGACTGAAGGCGTCAACTTCTGGACTGGAGGCGTCGACTTCTCGACTGGAGGTGTCGACTTCTGAACTGGAGGCGTCGACTTCTGGACTGGAGGCGCCGACTTCTGGACTGGAGGCGCCGACTTCTGGACTGGAGGCGCCGCCGACTTCTGGAGTGGAGGTGCCGCAGGAGGGGCCGCCAACTTCTGGAGTGGAGGCGGAGCCGCTGCAGACGGGAACGCTTCCCTGGCTGGTGCCGCCGGACTGTGCACTGACAACTGGACAGGCTGGCCCGGGGGCGGAGCCTCTCGGACAGGCTGGCCCGGGGACGGAGCCTCTTGGACCACCGCGGGACCTGGCGCTGACTGGACGGCTGGCGCGGGACCTGGCGCTCACTGGACGGGTGGCGCAGACTGGACTGGTGGTGCGGGACCTGGCGCTGACTGGACTGGTGGCGCGGGACCTGGCGCAGACTGGACTGGTGGCGCAGGACCTGGTGGAGCCGGTAACTGGAAAAGCAGGGAGGTTAGATTGTCCACCAGGAGCTCCTGGAGACTGAAAATCTGACGGAGTCGGACCAGCTCAGCTCGGAGACCGGCGAGCTCTGTTGGATGGGCTGTGGGTTCGGTCCTTTGGCCTGGAGACGAGGGAGCTGCTGACTGGACCGGAGGCGGAGCCGCTGGCTGGACAGAAACCTTCTCCTGGAGATACGAGGAGGATAGGGTGTCCAGCTGGAACTCCTGGAGGCTGATGAGTTGACGGAGCCGGTCAAGCTCCACTTGGAGGCCGGCGAGCTCCGTCTGATGGGCTGTAGGCGTGGCCCCTCCACACCTGGCGAGGGCAGGACCGGCGGTGACCGGAGGCAGAGCCGCTGCAGGGGTAGACTCGGCAGGTAGAGACGCTGGAGGAGACGTCGTCGACTTCTGGACTGGAGGAGACGTCGTCGACTTCTGGGCTGGTGGAGACGTCGTCGACTTCTGGGCTGGAGGAGACGTCGTCGACTTCTGGGCTGGAGGAGACGTCGTCGACTTCTGGGCTGGAGGAGACGTCGTCGACTTCTGGGCTGGAGGAGACGTCGTCGACTTCTGGGCTGGAGGAGACGTCGTCGACTTCTGGGCTGGAGGAGACGTCGCCGACCTCTGGGCTGGAGGAGGAGACGTCGCCGACCTCTGGGCTGGAGGAGGAGACGTCGACCCCTGGGCTGGAGGCGACGTCGACCCCTGGGCTGGGGGCGTTGACATCTGGGCTGGAGGCGTCGACCTCCGGGCTGGAGGCGTCGACATTTGGACTGGAGGCGTCGACTTCTGGACTGGAGGCGCCGACTTCCTGACTGGAGGCGCCGACTTCCTGACTGGAGGCGCCGACTTCCTGACTGGAGGCATCGACTTCTGGACTGGAGGCATCGACTTCTGGACTGGAGGCGCCGCCGATTTCTGGAGTGGAGGCGCCGCAGGAGGGGCCGCCAACTTCTGGAGTCGAGGCGGAACCGCTGCAGACGGGACCGCTTCCTTGGCTGGTGCCGCCGGACTGTGCGCTGACAACTGGACCGGCTGGCCCGGGGGCAGAGCCTCTTGGACAGGCTGGCCCGGGGACGGAGCCTCTTGGACAGGCTGGCTCCGGGGCGGAGACTCTTGGACAGGCTGGCCCGGGGGCGGAGCCTATTGGACCACCGCGGGACCTGGCACTGACTGGAAGGGTGGCGCGGGACCTGGCGCTGACTGGACGGGTGACGCGGGACCTATCGCTGACTGGACTGGTGGCGTGGGACCTGGCGCTGACTCGACTGGTGGCGCGGGACCTGGCGCAGACTGGACTGGTGGCGCAGGACCTGGTGGAGCCGGTAACTGGAAAAGCAGGGAGGTTAGATTGTCCACCAGGAGCTCCTGGAGCCTGAAAATCTGAAGGAGTCGGACCAGCTCAGCTCGGAGACCGGCGAGCTCTGTTGGATGGGCTGTGGGTTCGGTCCTTTGGCCTGGAGACGAGGGAGCTGCTGACTGGACCGGAGGTGGGGCCGCTGGCTGGACAGAAACCTTCTCCTGGAGATAAGAGGAGGATAGGATGTCCAGCTGGAACTCCTGGAGGCTGATGAGTTGACGGAGCCAGTCAAGCTCCACTTGGAGGCTGGTGAGCTCCGTCTGATGGGCTGTAGGCGTGGGCCCTCCGCCTGTAGATGAAGGAGGTGCTGACTGGACCGGAGATGGGGCCGCTGATCTGACTGGGGTGGGTCCAAGCTGGTGTCCCAAGCCGGGGTAGCGGTGAGCCCGTGGTTCCGTCCTGGGACAGGGGTTGACGCTGGAGCCCGGCATCCTTCCCAACACCGTGGGCTAACTCTGGGGGAGCACACTGCCAGTCTGGTGCCCACATAGAAGGAGCGGTCTAGCTGCGTCTCCCAGTCCAACCCCCCAACTGGCTCCGGGAGGGTGGAGAGGATCGCCGAGGCCGGGGTTCGGCAGTGGCGTCTGCGGCGAGGCGACGCCGGAGGAGGAGAAGCCGGCCGGTGGTTTGAGGTGAGGAACTGAAGCAGGTACTCCCAGGGGAGAACCTCCCCACTGGATCCTTTAGGAGTTTGGTTCATTCTGTCACGGCGTGCTGGTGAGTGAAGCGGAGGTGAGGATCCACATGTGGGTGAGGAAGGCAGGCAGATAGACACGAACGTTTAGTATAGTTTAATATAAAAACACGCTGGACACTGAAACAATGAACCAACAAAAGACAAAGAACTGAGAGGGTTTAAATCAGAAACTGTCTCAGGCAAGCTCAACTGCATGCTCGTCGTCCCCATCGGGGTCTTGACCTGACTCCAGCTCGTCACCGTGACAGACTTGAGTGGGCAAATGCTCACATTGAATGGCGTCTGGCATGTTGGAGAGGTGTTGTCTTCACGGTTGAATCTCGGTTTACATTGTTCAGGGCAGATGGCAGACAGCGTGTGTGGCGTCATGCGGATGAGCAATTTGCTGATGTCAATGTTGTGGATCGAGTGGCCAATGGTGGTGGTGGGGTTATGGTATGGACAGGCATCTGTTATGGACGAAGAACACAGGTGCATTTTATTGATGGCATTTTGAATGCACAGAGATACCGTGATGAGATCCTGAGGCCCATTGTTGTGCCGTACATCCATGAACATTACCTCATGTTTCAGCAAGATAATGCACGGCCCCATGTTGCAAGGATCTGTACACAATTCTTGGAAGCTGAAAATGTCCCAGTTCTTGCATGGCCACGCATACTCACCGAACATGTCACCCATTGAGCATGTTTGGGATGTGCTTGACCGGCGTATACGACAGCGTGTACCAGTTCCCACTAATATCCAACAACTTCGCACAACCATTGAAGAGGAGTGGACCAACATTCCACAGGCCACAATTGACAATCTGATCAACTCTATGCGAAGAAGATGTGTTGCACTGCATAAGGCAAATGGTGGTCACACCAGATACTGACCGGTTCTGAGTCCCCAGACCCCCAATAAAGCAATTATCTGCACATTCCTGGGTGGCCTTTAATTGTGGGCAGTATAAGGTACACCTGTGCACTACTCATGATGTCAGATCAGCATCTTGATGTGGCACACCTGTGAGGTGGGATGGATTATCTTAGCAAAGCACAGGTGCTCACTATCATACATTTAGACTGATTTGTGATCAATGTTTGAGAGAAATGGTAATATTGTGTATCTGGACTGAATTTCAGATCTTTAAGTCCATCTCATGAAAAATCGGAGCAGAAACAAAGGTGTTGCGTTTATATTTTTGTTGAGTGTAGGTTCCTACATCACCTTTAGCTCCATCCATTCACAGTAAATGCTTAGTTCACTTGTCATGTTTTAATTGTTTCTAAAATAAATTCTTACAATTATAAACCTGACTCTTTTCTGAATCAAGACGAGGTGTGTATAATTACTTAATAAAGCAAAAATCCTATAATCTTCTGATATTTACAATAAAGATCAAGTAAGGTAATATTGTATATTTATACAGAATATCAAATAAATAATACACATTTGCCTCCGCTACAAAGATTTTTTTTTTTTGTAAAACAATTTTAAAAATATACACTTAACAGATGCATTTTAGGGCAGAAATTTAAAACTAACTTATAACAAATAAATGTATTTTATTGACACTACAGCTGAGTCAATATTTACGTCCTGAAAAAAAGTTTATTTACCTGATCTCGGCACGTTCCCTCATGCCCTCAGTCGGATGCTTTCTTAAGAGGTGCAGCAGCATGGAAGAAGTGCTGTTGTGGTAGCTCCACCTTGCAATGCTTGCATACAATGGCGTTTTCCTTGCTTTTTAATGTAAAGTGATCCCATGCCTTGGAAAACTTCTGTCGCTTACTATATCCTTCGTTTTGGTCTTGCTCGTTTTCATTTATTTCCATGGCGTCTGCCATTGTCGGCTACCCAGCTGAAAAGACGAAAAGACCGCTGCGCGCTGTGCAGTAGAGTACATGGCACGTATAATCTGTGACGTAACCGCGTTGCGCAACACATAAAGAATCCATGCGCAATGCCGGATATTCAGCTATGGTCTATTTAACGAGTCCTCGAGGCAGCGGAAAATTCTCGAATATTTTTTGTCAGCGAATCATTCGAGTTACTCGAGGAATCATTGCAGCCCTAATCAGCATAATCATTTTTAAAGCTAATCAATATAATCTTTTTGAGAATAATCATTTTTACACTTAACCAATATAACCTTTTCTGTTTAAACTAATATAGTCAACTTCAGTCTAATTGCTGTCAGGTTATGAATGTGTTGGTCAATCATTTAATCTTCATATATAAGGAAATAAAACTTTGTCGAAGTGCTGCAGACTAACAGAGATAACGTTCCAGAAAACATTGGTGTTGAAAGTTTCTATAACAATGGCCTGACTCTTACTGCTTGTGGTCAAAAGAAGATCACGAGTTATGTCATGGGGAAGTGTCTGATTGATAAACTTTTGACCTCGTTGCTGAGCCAGAGATCACAAGTTCAATCTTAGAAAAAGTCTTGGATGTTGAGGGTCAGGGAAAGTCAGAAGGTGCTTTAGACTGTGAACTCATGAAGACCGCTCACATGAGGAGGAGTAGTGTATGACTGTGAAGTGGGAACGCCCCAGTCTATTGTGGAACAGTTGTAAAATAAAAAAAAAATTTTCATGCAATTCAATAAAAGGGCTGACGAGAAGAGTCGAAAGTTAGAAGATACATCGGCAGGGAACTGCTTGTGTTCTTCTCACCAGAAGCCAACCAAAGATCTTTGTGTGTGTACATATTATAATGGGCTTAAAGTAGGGCTGGGCAATAAATCGAAAATGTATCGTTATCGAAATTTCTGACTCTTATCAAGATCATTTTTCCCATGTCAATAAATTTGATAATAAAAAAATGAAAAGATGTGTGTAGCTGGGCAACATTCATGTCCCTTTAAGAAGCTGTACCACCTTGAGATGCGTAAAAATGTGACTAAATATAATACATGTGACAGCCCCATCTAGTGGACAACTTACCTGCAGTTATGGTCCATTTAACATTATTGAGGTTAAATCCTCAATATATTGTGATATTAGTTTTAGGCCATATCGCCCAGCCCTAGCTTAAAGTGTGGATCTCTCTTCAGGGTCACCTCCAAAGAACCAGGGAGTGGTTAGATGGAATAATTTCCACCACGACAGCCCCCATAATTCTGGTATGAAAGTGAAGCCAACAAGGAAGAGGCAAAAAAAATTGCATTTCCACCCTCATCCACCAGAAGAGAGCTAATCCTCATCGAATCACATGTCAAAAATGCCAATTTGACAGCAGAGATAAACTGATCAGAAAGCCCTTTAAGGTTTAATAGATCTAGTTAACATTCATGAAAACTCTGAGGGGGCAAATTTTTTTTATAAATTTATAATCATTGCAACCCAAAGTCAGTCCTACCACACTGCTGAATCCTGCCGGTGCTGTTTCCTCAGTGAGGTTCAGTACATCTCGTTCATCACCCTTGGAAAAGGAGATGATGTGTTCTGGTCCGGCTCTCCACTCCCTCGTCGAGGAGACTTCTAACCACAGAATAGAGGCTTTACTATCTAGTACTCAAAATCTATCTTAATGATATTGGCCACAGGCTAAATTCCTTTGAATGGCATGTTTAAAGTATAAAACCTCAATGAAAAATGTTTTTGGATTTTCACGGCTGGAATTTGAAGAAAATCTGATGTTTCTGACTGGCGCGGGAAAAACAGAAACTAGCTTCAGGTCTAAGCCCTGGACAGCTGGTGACGTTTCACAGGAGGTCTGAAGAAAAAGCACCTGACTACGATGTTTCTGTGTTAGAGTTATAGCTGAGAACAATGTGTCATCAGTCAAGATGTAGCTTCTGAAGCCTCTGCTAGTCGGTCAGATTGTTTTTTTCTCTGGGATGATTACCGGAGAAGTTCAACCGAACTCCGACCCCGCTAGCTGGATATCACTACCGGAGGTGCAGACATGTTTTGGACCGTTTGACGCAGAAGACACGCGACCCGATTTGGACACCGGGAAGGATTCTGTTAGTCTTAAGAACCAAAATCGGTACAGTTTGTTTACTTTTGTTAAATATTTAATTTTTGTGCTCGTACCACCGGGAGCTCTCAGCTGACTACAGGTCTTAACTCCATCATACTGTCCTGATGTGTAATTCAGTAATCTACAGAAAAAAAACAAAATTATGTGCTGCCAATTTTACAGCTGCATGTATATATTAGGGGTTTAACGGTTTGGGCCACTTGCGTACCATTTTGGTTCATTTTCCATTAAATAATGAAATTTTGTTTGCATGATTTAAGTGCAGCAGATCAAAGTTCATAGGCGAGTTTCCGCACCGACGCTGTATTGAGTGACGCATGATGGTTGCACGCACCTGATCTCCGATTAAAAAAGGTGATCTGCAAATTCTGATCAACGTCTTTCTGAGCAGATCAAACCAGCTGGCTGTCGCTGCTACTGTGGAGACAGTAGAGACGCTGAACGTAAACAACATGTCTACTGAACTTTTCCCCCACGGCAGTTGATGTAATGTTTTCATTCTACAACAAAAAATACGATGCGGAGAAAGCTCGTTATTTAACAGGGTATCTGCAGGTTTAAGGGAGCCAAATTTAAGGCTTTTTAAGACCTTTTTTAAGGCCACTTTGACCAAATTTAAGCTATTTTTTAATTATATTTAAGCTATAATTTTCAGCTATTGCCTGGCACTGGTGCTAACCACGTCGCAAACGTGGGATTACCCACCCAGTTACCATTAAACTTGCACTTCCCCATGGTGCAAGCTCCCACTAGCTTAACCAGCTAATGTGCTCATCTAAAAATAGCCCCCTTTCACAACCAACTGAATGTGTACAGTTCCACTTATGCCAATATCATAAACAAAAAATGCTGAACACTAACTACAAATTCTTGTTCATTGGGTCTTTGGTAATTTAAGACATTTGGAAACTGTAATTAAGGATTATTTGTCATTTCTAATGATTTTTAAGACCTTAAATTTAAAAAAGCAAATTTAAAACTTTAAGACTTTTTAAGGACCTGCGGATACCCTCTAATATGAGTTTTAAAGAAGAAAGTGGGCAGTCTGAGGTGAGTTTTTAAGGCTCACTGCAGAAATAAAAACAAGGCGCATCAACAGTCAAACACGTATGAGAGTGACACTCATAGCTGCGCAAATAAACTGTGAAATATTTAAAGACATCATACTACATCAGCAGCTTGTGAGGACACCTGGTTCTGCTCACTACAGAAGCCGCTTCAGACAAAAAATAAATAAATATAATAATATACAGAAAACGATTTGAACTGAGCTCTTCAAAACACTGAACCGAATCGAATACGATTTTAGCGTACTGTTATACCCCTAACGATTAGAGACTCATTTATATAGTTTAATAGCAAAAAAGTTGATTTGAGGGTGACTTGCTCTTTAACAAAATGAAAAACTGAACCAAGTTCATATTTATATAATTGGTAAAGTATAGTTACACTGAATTTTTACAATTTTAATGCTGAGTCTGGCCAATACCTTTGATAGTCATATATAGCACATTTACCCTGTATATAGCATGTCAAAGATTACTATTGAGCACAATAAATCTTTACAAAAATCTATTTTTATTACAATGTTTTTCTTTGTAATAATTTCTTCCCAAAAGATAAAAATATAACCTTAAATCATGGCTGTAAATCTGTTTTTAACAAAAGTGTTTTCACAGATGTGAAGTTTTCTTTAAATAATTAAGTACAGAATCATTTAATTTACCCATTCATAAACAAATCAGGTCTCTGGTTTCATCACCATCTTTTAGCAGTATCGCTGTACAAAGTGGAGGTTATTTGGCAAAGAAAAAATGTTACAGCAAATGGAAAACTCCTATTATGGTGCCTGTCTGGTGACATTTGAGGGGGAAAAATAACTTGCGGCCACGACTGTCCCCCCCCCCCCCCCCCCCCCCCCCCCAATGTCACCAGACTAGCTTCATACTAGTGATTAAAACCAATACATTTTCAACATACTGTCAGTGAACTGGTACTTAAACGTTTTAGCACATAAATAAGTTTTTTCCAACTCAGTTTCACTTTAAGATAAGCTTTTGCTGCTAGTCCGTTAGCGGTCTTAAAACTGCCTACTCACCAAAACGTTCAAAAGTCATCCGGTTTTCTCGACACTCCAATTATCCAGAATGCATCATCTGTTACACAAAAACATTTTTAGGTAAGTAATAGGTAGAAAGGTTAACTTCTGAACTGTTTTTCCTCATAACTTTACCGCACCGTTCCCATTTTTCTGTCTCCTCAGATGTTTTGACGACAAGGTCCTCACACCTGCACATCCACAATAACAAGTACGGTTAAGTTAGACTACAACACATAACTTGTTTTCTTTACCAGTCAGGACTTCCATATTAAAGAAGGCGTGTTTCTGAGTTGTCTTGGTAACATCTTTCCTGTCAGCCTCTGATTGACTGTGAAAATCATAACATAAATTCTTTAAAACTAAATCACTTTGAGTGATTTGCCAGTTCTAGAGAAAGCTTCAGACCGGCCATCTTTAGCATATCTCTTTAATAATCAAAGATTTTGACACATCATCAAAACCTTTTTGCACCTACAAAGCTGAGACAGCAAACAGTTCATGCAGAACAAAGCTGATATTGTTCAACTCCTTAAGAGTTATTCCTGAGACGCAAGCTGATTCCAACCTGTGCTGCGTGGTGATATCTTTTGGACCGGAGAAGTCGGTGCTCGCAGTCAATCTACCGGACCTGGGTGCCCAGAGGTCATCCTGCCTCTCTGACCTCCGAATCCGTGACGAAGGTCATCAAAAGGGTGAGGTAGAACACAGAGATTGCGTCTGAATGTGCTTCTGAAGATAACATCATAGTTTAGAACAAACCAAATTCTTTTTCATCCAGAGACGCCGCTTTCCGAGATTCTGAAGTTCTGACCAACACCGCATTTACACATACACTCAACAAAAATATAAACGCAACACCTTTGTTTCTGCTCCGATTTTCCATGAGATGGACATAAAGATCTAAAATACATTCCAGATACACAATATTACCATTTTTCTCAAACATTGTTCACAAATCAATCTAAATGTGTGATAGTGAGCACTTCTGCATTGCTGAGATAATCTGTCACGGCATGCTGGTGAGTGAAGCGGAGGTGAGGATCCACATGCGGGTGAGGAAGGCAGGCATATAGACACAAACGTTTAGTAAAGTTTAATATAAAAACGCGCTGGACACTGAAACAATAAACCGTCAAAAGACACAGAACTGAGAGGGTTTAAATACATGAGGGCTGGGAGCTTGGGTGATTGGAAAAAGAGAGGTAGGTGGGAGCAATTAACAGAGACACATGACTGAACAGAATGGGGAGACAGGACAGGGTGTGACATAATCCATCCCACCTCACAGGTATGCCACATCAAGATGCTGATCCGACATCATGAGTAGTGCACAGGTGTACCTTATACTGCCCACAATAAAAGCACCCCCTCCCCCACCCCCCCACCCCAACCCACCCCCCAGAGAGCGGATTCCAGACGCCCACAGGAACACAGAGCAGGGCGGGAGGAGGGGGACCAGGAAGGAGGGCCGAGAGGAACCGAGGGACTGGTGGAGAAGAGGCAGGGACCAGTAGAGTCCAGGGGCCTGCGTCTGGGGCAGAGGAGGAGACGGCGACGGGCTCTGAGGGGCCTACGTCTGGGACAGAGGAGGAGACGACAACGGGCTCTGGGGGGCCTGCGTCTGGGGCAGAGGAGGAAACGGTGACAGGCTCTGGGGGGGCCTGCGTCTGGGGCAGAGGAGGAGACGGCGGCGGGCTCTGGGAGGCTCGCGCCTGGCGAGGGCAGGACCGGCGGTGACCGGAGGCAGAGCCGCTGCAGGGGTAGACTCGGCAGGTAGAGACGCTGGAGGAGACGTAGTCGACTTCTGGACTGGAGGAGACGTCGTCGACTTCTGGACTGGAGGAGACGTCGTCGACTTCTGGACTGGAGGAGACGTCGTCGACTTCTGGACTGGAGGAGACTTCGTCAACTTCTGGGCACGTGGGGACGTCGTCGACTTCTGGGCTGGTGGAGACGTCGTCGACTTCTGGGCTGGAGGAGACGTCGTCGACTTCTGGGCTGGAGGAGACGTCATCGACCTCTGGGCTGGAGAAGACGTCGTTGACTTCTGGGCTGGAGGAGACGTCGCCGACCTCTGGGCTGGAGGAGGAGGAGTTGAACTCTGAGCTGGAGGAGGAGACGTTGACACTTGGGCTGGAGGCGACGTCGACGTCTGGGCTGGAGGCATCGACGTCTGGTCTGGAAGCGTCGACCTCTGGGCTGGAGGCGTCGACCTCCAGGCTGGAGGCGTCGACTTCCGGGCTGGAGCCGTCGACTTCTGGACTGGAGGCGTCGACTTCTGGACTGGAGGCGTCGACTTCTGGACTGGAGGCATCGACTTCTGGACTGGAGGCGCCGCCGACTTGTGGAGTGGAGGCGCTGCCGACTTTTGGAGTGGAGGCGCCGCAGGAGGGGCCACCAACTTCTGGAGTGGAGGTGGAGCCGCTGCAGACGGGACCGCTCCCCTGGCTGGTTCCGCCGGACTGTGCGCTGACAACTGGACAGGCTGGCCCGGGGGCGGAGACTCTTGGACAGGCTGGCCCTGGGGCGGAGACTCTTGGACCACCGCGGGACCTGGCGCTGACTGGACGGGTGGCGCGGAACCTGGCGCTGACTGGACTGGTGGCGCGGGACCTGGCGCTGACTGGATGGGTGGCGCGGGACCTGGCGCTGACTGGACTGGTGGCGCGGGACCTGGCGCAGACTGGACTGGTGGCGCAGGACCTGGTGGAGCCGGTAACTGGAAAAGCAGGGAGGTTAGATTGTCCACCAGGAGCTCCTGGAGACTGAAAATCTGACGGAGTCGGACCAGCTCAGCTCGGAGACCGGCGGGCTCTGTTGGATGGGCTGTGGGCTCGGTCCTTTAGCCTGGAGACGCGGGAGCTGCTGACTGGACCGGAGGCGGGGCCGCTGGCTGGACAGAAACCTTCTCCTGGACATACGAGGAGGATAGGGTGTCCAGCTGGAACTCCTGGAGGCTGATGAGTTGACGGAGCCGGTCAAGCTACACTTGGAGGCCGGCGAGCTTCGTCTGATGGGCTGTAGGCGTGGTCCCTCCGCACCTGGCGAGGGCAGGACCGGCGGTGACCGGAGGCAGAGCCACTGCAGGGGTAGACTCGGCAGGTAGAGACGCTGGAGGAGACGTAGTCGACTTCTGGACTGGAAGAGAGTCGACTTCTGGGCTGGTGGAGACGTCGTCGACTTGTGGGCTGGTGTAGACGTCGTCGACTTCTGGGCTGGAGGAGACGTCGTCGACTTCTGGGCTGGAGGAGACGTCGTCGACTTCTGGGCTGGAGGAGACAACGTCGACTTCTGGGCTGGAGGAGACGTAGTCGACTTCTGGGCTGGAGGAGACGTCGTCAAATTCTGGCCTGGAGGAGACGTCGTCGACTTCTGGGCTGTAGGAGACGTCGTCGACTTCTGGGCTGGAGGAGACGTCGTCGACTTCTGGGCTGGAGGAGACGTCGTCGACTTCTGGGCTGGTTGAGACGTAGTCGACTTCTGGGCTGGAGGAGACGTCGCCGACCTCTGGGCTGGAGGAGGAGGCGCCGACCTCTGGGCTGGAGGAGGAGACGTCGACCCCTGGGCTGGAGGCGACGTCGACGTCTGGGCTGGGGGCGTCGACGTCTGGGCTGGGGGCGTCGACGTCTGGGCTGGAGGCGTCGACCTCTGGGCTGGAGGCGTCGACCTCTGGGCTGGAGGCGTCGACCTCCAGGCTGGAGGCTTCTACTTCCGGACTGAAGGTGTCAACTTCTGGACTGGAAGCGTCGACTTCTGACTGGAGGCGCCGACTTCTGGACTGGAGGCGCCGACTTCTGGACTGGAGGCGCCGACTTCTGGACTGGAGGCGCCGCCGACTTCTGGAGTGGAGGTGCCGCAGGAGGGGCCGCCAACTTCTGGAGTGGAGGCGGAGTTGCTGCAGACGGGACCGCTTCCCTGGCTGGTGCCGCCGGACTATGCGCTGACAACTGGACAGGCTAGCCCGGGGGCAGAGCCTCTTGGACAGGCTGGCCCGGGGACGGAGCCTCTTGGACCACCGCGGGACCTGGCGCTGACTGGACGGCTGGCGCGGGACCTGGCGCTCACTGGACGGGTGGCGCGGGACCTAGCGCTGACTGGACTGGTGGCGCGGGACCTGGCGCAGACTGGACTGGTGGCGCGGGACCTGGCGCAGACTGGACTGGTGGCGCGGGACCTGGCGCAGACTGGACTGGTGGCGCAGGACCTGGTGGAGCCGGTAACTGGAAAAGCAGGGAGGTTAGATTGTCCACCAGGAGCTACTGGAGACTGAAAATCTGACGGAGTCGGACCAGCTCAGCTCGGAGACCGGCGAGCTCTGTTGGATGGGCTGTGGGTTCGGTCCTTTGGCCTGGAGACGAGGGAGCTGCTGACTGGACCGGAGGCGGAGCCGCTGGCTGGACAGAAACCTTCTCCTGGAGATACGAGGAGGATAGGGTGTCCAGGTGGAACTCCTGGAGGCTGATGAGTTGACGGAGCCGGTCAAGCTCCACTTGGAGGCCGGCGAGCTCCGTCTGATGGGCTGTAGGCGTGGCCCCTCCGCACCTGGCGAGGGCAGGACTGGCGGTGACCGGAGGCAGAGCCGCTGCAGGGGTAGACTCGGCAGGTAGAGACGCTGGAGGAGACGTCGTCGACTTCTGGACTGGAGGAGACGTCGTCGACTTCTGGGCTGGTGGAGACGTCGTCGACTTCTGGGCTGGTGGAGACGTCGTCGACTTCTGGGCTGGAGAAGACGTCGTCGACGTCTGGGCTGGAGGAGACGTCGTCGACGTCTGGGCTGGAGGAGACGTCGTCGACTTCTGGGCTGGAGGAGACGTCATCGACTTCTGGGCTGGAGGAGACGTCGTCGACTTCTGGGCTGGAGGAGACGTCGTCGACTTCTGGGCTGGAGGAGACGTCGTCGACTTCTGGGCTGGAGGAGACGTCGTCGACTTCTGGGCTGGAGGAGGAGGCGTCGACTTCTGGGCTGGAGGAGGAGGCGTCGACCTCTGGGCTGGAGGAGGAGACGTCGGCCCCTGGGCTGGAGGCGACGTCGACGTCTGGGCTGGGGGCGTTGACGTCTGGGCTGGAGGCGTCGACCTCCGGGCTGGAGGCGTCGACTTCCGGACTGGAGGCGTCGACTTTTGGACTGGAGGCGTCGACTTTTGGACTGGAGGCGTCGACTTCTGGACTGGAGGCGCCGACTTCCTGACTGGAGGCATCGACTTCTGGACTGGAGGCATCGTTTTCTGGACTGGAGGCGCCGCCGATTTCTGGAGTGGAGGCGCCGCAGGAGGGGCCGCCAACTTCTGGAGTCGAGGCGGAACCGCTGCAGACGGGACCGCTTCCTTGGCTGGTGCCGCCGGACTGTGCGCTGACAACTGGACCGGCTGGCCCGGGGGCAGAGCCTCTTGGACAGGCTGGCCCGGGGACGGAGCCTCTTGGACAGGCTGGCTCCGGGGCGGAGACTCTTGGACAGGCTGGCCCGGGGGCGGAGCCTATTGGACCACCGCGGGACCTGGCACTGACTGGAAGGGTGGCGCGGGACCTGGCGCTGACTGGACGGGTGACGCGGGACCTATCGCTGACTGGACTGGTGGCGCGGGACCTGGCGCAGACTGGACTGGTGGCGCGGGACCTGGCGCAGACTGGACTGGTGGCGCGGGACCTGGCGCAGACTGGACTGGTGGCGCGGGACCTGGCGCAGACTGGACTGGTGGCGCAGGACCTGGTGGAGCCGGTAACTGGAAAAGCAGGGAGGTTAGATTGTCCACCAGGAGCTCCTGGAGCCTGAAAATCTGACGGAGTCGGACCAGCTCAGCTCGGAAACCGGCGAGCTCTGTTGGATGGGCTGTGGGTTCGGTCCTTTGGCCTGGAGATGAGGGAGCTGCTGACTGGACCGGAGGTGGGGCCGCTGGCTGGACAGAAACCTTCTCCTGGAGATACGAGGAGGATAGGATGTCCAGCTGGAACTCCTGGAGGCTGATGAGTTGACGGAGCCAGTCAAGCTCCACTTGGAGGCTGGTGAGCTCCGTCTGATGGGCTGTAGGCGTGGGCCCTCCGCCTGTAGATGAAGGAGGTGCTGACTGGACCGGAGATGGGGCCGCTGATCTGACTGGGGTGGGTCCAAGCTGGTGTCCCAAGCCGGGGTAGCGGTGAGCCCGTGGTTCCGTCCTGGGACAGGGGTTGACGCTGGAGCCCGGCATCCTTCCCAACACCGTGGGCTAACTCTGGGGGAGCACACTGCCAGTCTGGTGCCCACATAGCAGGAGCGGTCTAGCTGCGTCTCCCAGTCTAAACCCCAACTGGCTCCGGGAGGGTGGAGAGGATCGCCGAGGCCGGGGTTCGGCAGCGGCGTCTGCGGCGAGGCGACGCCGGAGGAGGAGAAGCCGGCCGGTGGTTTGAGGTGAGGAACTGAAGCAGGTACTCCCAGGGGAGAACCTCCCCGCTGGATCCTTTAGGAGTTTGGTTCATTCTGTCACGGCGTGCTGGTGAGTGAAGCGGAGGTGAGGATCCACATGTGGGTGAGGAAGGCAGGCAGATAGACACGAACGTTTAGTATAGTTTAATATAAAAACACGCTGGACACTGAAACAATGAACCAACAAAAGACAAAGAACTGAGAGGGTTTAAATCAGAAACCGTCTCAGGCAAGCTCAACTGCATGCTCGTCGTCCCCATCGGGGTCTTGACCTGACTCCAGCTCGTCACCGTAACAGACTTGAGTGGGCAAATGCTCACATTGAATGGCGTCTGGCATGTTGGAGAGGTGTTGTCTTCACGGTTGAATCTCGGTTTACATTGTTCAGGGCAGATGGCAGACAGCGTGTGTGGCGTCATGCGGATGAGCAATTTGCTGATGTCAATGTTGTGGATCGAGTGGCCCATGGTGGTGGTGGGGTTATGGTATGGACAGGCATCTGTTATGGATGAAGAACACAGGTGCATTTTATTGATGGCATTTTGAATGCACAGAGATACCGTGATGAGATCCTGAGGCCCATTGTTGTGCCGTACATCCATGAACATTACCTCATGTTTCAGCAAGATAATGCACGGCCCCATGTTGCAAGGATCTGTACACAATTCTTGGAAGCTGAAAATGTCCCAGTTCTTGCATGGCCACGCATACTCACCGAACATGTCACCCATTGAGCATGTTTGGGATGTGCTTGACCGGCGTATACGACAGCGTGTACCAGTTCCCACTAATATCCAACAACTTCGCACAACCATTGAAGAGGAGTGGACCAACATTCCACAGGCCACAATTGACAATCTGATCAACTCTATGCGAAGAAGATGTGTTGCACTGCATAAGGCAAATGGTGGTCACACCAGATACTGACCGGTTCTGAGTCCCCAGACCCCTAATAAAGCAATTAACTGCACATTCCTGGGTGGCCTTTAATTGTGGGCAGTATAAGGTACACCTGTGCACTACTCATGATGTCAGATCAGCATCTTGATGTGGCACACCTGTGAGGTGGGATGGATTATCTTAGCAAAGCACAGGTGCTCACTATCATAAATTTAGACTGATTTGTGATCAATGTTTGAGAGAAATGTAATATTGTGTATCTGGACTGAATTTCAGATCTTTAAGTCCATCTCATGAAAAATCGGAGCAGAAACAAAGGTGTTGCGTTTATATTTTTGTTGAGTGTAGGTTCCTACATCACCTTTAGCTCCATCCATTCACAGTAAATGCTTAGTTCACTTGTCATGTTTTAATTGTTTCTAAAATAAATTCTTACAATTATAAACCTGACTCTTTTCTGAATCAAGACGAGGTGTGTATAATTACTTAATAAAGCAAAAATCCTATAATCTTCTGATATTTACAATAAAGATCAAGTAAGGTAATATTGTATATTTATACAGAATATCAAATAAATAATACACATTTGCCTCCGCTACACAAAGATTTTTTTTTTGTAAACCAATTTTAAAAATATACACTTAACAGATGTATTTTAGGGCAGAATTTTAAAACTAACTTATAACAAATAAATGTATTTTATTGACACTACAGCTGAGTCAATATTTACAACCTGAAAAAAGTTTATTTACCTGATCTCGGCACGTTCACTCATGCCCTCAGTCGGATGCTTTCTTAAGAGATGCAGCAGCATGGAAGAAGTGCTGTTGTGGTAGCTCCACCTTGCAATGCTTGCATACAATGGCGTTTTCCTTGCTTTTTAATGTAAAGTGATCCCATGCCTTGGAAAACTTCTGTCACTTACTATATCCTTCGTTTTGGTCTTGCTCGTTTTCATTTATTTCCATGGCGTCTGCCATTGTCGGCTGCCCAGCTGAAAAGACGAAAAGACCGCTGCGCGCTGTGCAGTAGAGTACATGGCACGTATAATCAATGACGTAACCGCGTTGCGCAACACATAAAGAATCCATGCGCAATGCCGGATATTCAGCTATGGTCTATTTAACGAGTCCTCGAGGCAGCGGAAAATTCTCGAATATTTTTTGTCAGCGAATCATTCGAGTTACTCGAGGAATCATTGCAGCCCTAATCAGCATAATCATTTTTAAAGCTAATCAATATAATCTTTTTGAGAATAATCATTTTTACACTTAACCAATATAACCTTTTCTGTTTAAACTAATATAGTCAACTTCAGTCTAATTGCTGTCAGGTTATGAATGTGTTGGTCAATCATTTAATCTTCATATATAAGGAAATAAAACTTTGTCGAAGTGCTGCAGACTAACAGAGATAACGTTCCAGAAAACATTGGTGTTGAAAGTTTCTATAACAATGGCCTGACTCTTACTGCTTGTGGTCAAAAGAAGATCACGAGTTATGTCATGGGGAAGTGTCTGATTGATAAACTTTTGACCTCGTTGCTGAGCCAGAGATCACAAGTTCAGTCTTAAAAAAAGTCTTGGATGTTGAGGGTCAGGGAAAGTCAGAAGGTGCTTTAGACTGTGAACTCATGAAGACCGCTCACATGAGGAGGAGTAGTGTATGACTGTGAAGTGGGAACGCCCCAGTCTATTGTGGAACTGTTGTAAAATTTAAAAAAATTTTCATGCAATTCAATAAAAGGGCTGACGAGAAGAGTCGAAAGTTAGAAGATACATCGGCAGGGAACTGCTTGTGTTCTTCTCACCAGAAGCCAACCAAAGATCTTTGTGTGTGTACATATTATAATGGGCTTAAAGTAGGGCTGGGCAATAAATCGAAAATGTATCGTTATCGAAATTTCTGACTCTTATCGAGATCATTTTTCCCATGTCAATAAATTTGATAATAAAAAAATGAAAAGATGTGTGTAGCTGGGCAACATTCATGTCCCTTTAAGAAGCTGTACCACCTTGAGATGCGTAAAAATGTGACTAAATATAATACATGTGACAGCCCCATCTAGTGGACAACTTACCTGCAGTTCTGGTCCATTTATCATTATTGAGGTTAAATCCTCAATATATTGTGATATTAGTTTTAGGCCATATTGCCCAGCCCTAGCTTAAAGTGTGGATCTCTCTTCAGGGTCACCTCCAAAGAACCAGGGAGTGGTTAGATGGAATAATTTCCACCACGACAGCCCCCATAATTCTGGTATGAAAGTGAAGCCAACAAGGAAGAGGCACACAAAAAATGCATTTCCACCCTCATCCACCAGAAGAGAGCTAATCCTCATCGAATCACATGTCAAAAATGCCAGTTTGACAGCAGAGATAAACTGATCAGAAAGCCCTTTAAGCTTTAATAGATCTAGTTAACATTCATGAAAACTCTGAGGGGGCAAATTTTTTTTATAAATTTATAATCATTGCAACCCAAAGTCAGTCCTACCACACTGCTGAATCCTGCCGGTGCTGTTTCCTCAGTGAGGTTCAGTACATCTCGTTCATCACCCTTGGAAAAGGAGATGATGTGTTCTGGTCCGGCTCTCCACTCCCTCGTCGAGGAGACTTCTAACCACAGAATAGAGGCTTTACTATCTAGTACTCAAAATCTATCTTAATGATATTGGCCACAGGCTAAATTCCTTTGAATGGCATGTTTAAAGTATAAAACCTCAATGAAAAATGTTTTTGGATTTTCACGGCTGGAATTTGAAGAAAATCTGATGTTTCTGACTGGCACGGGAAAAACAGAAACTAGCTTCAGGTCTAAGCCCTGGACAGCTGGTGACGTTTCACAGGAGGTCTGAAGAAAAAGCACCTGACTACGATGTTTCTGTGTTAAGAGTTATAGCTGAGAACAATGTGTCATCAGTCAAGATGTAGCTTCTGAAGCCTCTGCTAGTCGGTCAGATTGTTTTTTTCTCTGGGATGATTACCGGAGAAGTTCAACCGAACTCCGACCCCGCTAGCTGGATATCACTAACGGAGGTGCAGACATGTGTTGGACCGTTTGACGCCGACTTCTGGACTGGAGGCGCCGCCGACTTCTGGAGTGGAGGTGCCGCAGGAGGGGCCGCCAACTTCTGGAGTGGAGGCGGAGCAGACTGGACTGGTGGCGCGGGACCTGGCGCTGACTGGACTGGTGGCGCGGGACCTGGCGCTGACTGGACTGGTGGCGCAGGACCTGGCTACATCACCTTTAGCTCCATCCATTCACAGTAAATGCTTAGTTCACTTGTCATGTTTTAATTGTTTCTAAAATAAATTCTTACAATTATAAACCTGACTCTTTTCTGAATCAAGACGAGGTGTGTATAATTACTTAATAAAGCAAAAATCCTATAATCTTCTGATATTTACAATAAAGATCAAGTAAGGTAATATTGTATATTTATACAGAATATCAAATAAATAATACACATTTGCCTCCGCTACACAAAGATTTTTTTTTTTGTAAAACAATTTTAAAAATATACACTTAACAGATGCATTTTAGGGCAGAAATTTAAAACTAACTTATAACAAATAAATGTATTTTATTGACACTACAGCTGAGTCAATATTTACGTCCTGAAAAAAAGTTTATTTACCTGATCTCGGCACGTTCACTCATGCCCTCAGTCGGATGCTTTCTTAAGAGGTGCAGCAGCATGGAAGAAGTGCTGTTGTGGTAGCTCCACCTTGCAATGCTTGCATACAATGGCGTTTTCCTTGCTTTTTAATGTAAAGTGATCCCATGCCTTGGAAAACTTCTGTCGCTTACTATATCCTTCGTTTTGGTCTTGCTCGTTTTCATTTATTTCCATGGCGTCTGCCATTGTCGGCTACCCAGCTGAAAAGACGAAAAGACCGCTGCGCGCTGTGCAGTAGAGTACATGGCACGTATAATCTGTGACGTAACCGCGTTGCGCAACACATAAAGAATCCATGCGCAATGCCGGATATTCAGCTATGGTCTATTTAACGAGTCCTCGAGGCAGCGGAAAATTCTCGAATATTTTTTGTCAGCGAATCATTCGAGTTACTCGAGGAATCATTGCAGCCCTAATCAGCATAATCATTTTTAAAGCTAATCAATATAATCTTTTTGAGAATAATCATTTTTACACTTAACCAATATAACCTTTTCTGTTTAAACTAATATAGTCAACTTCAGTCTAATTGCTGTCAGGTTATGAATGTGTTGGTCAATCATTTAATCTTCATATATAAGGAAATAAAACTTTGTCGAAGTGCTGCAGACTAACAGAGATAACGTTCCAGAAAACATTGGTGTTGAAAGTTTCTATAACAATGGCCTGACTCTTACTGCTTGTGGTCAAAAGAAGATCACGAGTTATGTCATGGGGAAGTGTCTGATTGATAAACTTTTGACCTCGTTGCTGAGCCAGAGATCACAAGTTCAATCTTAGAAAAAGTCTTGGATGTTGAGGGTCAGGGAAAGTCAGAAGGTGCTTTAGACTGTGAACTCATGAAGACCGCTCACATGAGGAGGAGTAGTGTATGACTGTGAAGTGGGAACGCCCCAGTCTATTGTGGAACTGTTGTAAAATAAAAAAAAAATTTTCATGCAATTCAATAAAAGGGCTGACGAGAAGAGTCGAAAGTTAGAAGATACATCGGCAGGGAACTGCTTGTGTTCTTCTCACCAGAAGCCAACCAAAGATCTTTGTGTGTGTACATATTATAATGGGCTTAAAGTAGGGCTGGGCAATAAATCGAAAATGTATCGTTATCGAAATTTCTGACTCTTATCAAGATCATTTTTCCCATGTCAATAAATTTGATAATAAAAAAATGAAAAGATGTGTGTAGCTGGGCAACATTCATGTCCCTTTAAGAAGCTGTACCACCTTGAGATGCGTAAAAATGTGACTAAATATAATACATGTGACAGCCCCATCTAGTGGACAACTTACCTGCAGTTATGGTCCATTTAACATTATTGAGGTTAAATCCTCAATATATTGTGATATTAGTTTTAGGCCATATCGCCCAGCCCTAGCTTAAAGTGTGGATCTCTCTTCAGGGTCACCTCCAAAGAACCAGGGAGTGGTTAGATGGAATAATTTCCACCACGACAGCCCCCATAATTCTGGTATGAAAGTGAAGCCAACAAGGAAGAGGCAAAAAAAATTGCATTTCCACCCTCATCCACCAGAAGAGAGCTAATCCTCATCGAATCACATGTCAAAAATGCCAATTTGACAGCAGAGATAAACTGATCAGAAAGCCCTTTAAGGTTTAATAGATCTAGTTAACATTCATGAAAACTCTGAGGGGGCAAATTTTTTTTATAAATTTATAATCATTGCAACCCAAAGTCAGTCCTACCACACTGCTGAATCCTGCCGGTGCTGTTTCCTCAGTGAGGTTCAGTACATCTCGTTCATCACCCTTGGAAAAGGAGATGATGTGTTCTGGTCCGGCTCTCCACTCCCTCGTCGAGGAGACTTCTAACCACAGAATAGAGGCTTTACTATCTAGTACTCAAAATCTATCTTAATGATATTGGCCACAGGCTAAATTCCTTTGAATGGCATGTTTAAAGTATAAAACCTCAATGAAAAATGTTTTTGGATTTTCACGGCTGGAATTTGAAGAAAATCTGATGTTTCTGACTGGCGCGGGAAAAACAGAAACTAGCTTCAGGTCTAAGCCCTGGACAGCTGGTGACGTTTCACAGGAGGTCTGAAGAAAAAGCACCTGACTACGATGTTTCTGTGTTAGAGTTATAGCTGAGAACAATGTGTCATCAGTCAAGATGTAGCTTCTGAAGCCTCTGCTAGTCGGTCAGATTGTTTTTTTCTCTGGGATGATTACCGGAGAAGTTCAACCGAACTCCGACCCCGCTAGCTGGATATCACTACCGGAGGTGCAGACATGTTTTGGACCGTTTGACGCAGAAGACACGCGACCCGATTTGGACACCGGGAAGGATTCTGTTAGTCTTAAGAACCAAAATCGGTACAGTTTGTTTACTTTTGTTAAATATTTAATTTTTGTGCTCGTACCACCGGGAGCTCTCAGCTGACTACAGGTCTTAACTCCATCATACTGTCCTGATGTGTAATTCAGTAATCTACAGAAAAAAAACAAAATTATGTGCTGCCAATTTTACAGCTGCATGTATATATTAGGGGTTTAACGGTTCGGGCCACTTGCGTACCATTTTGGTTCATTTTCCATTAAATAATGAAATTTTGTTTGCATGATTTAAGTGCAGCAGATCAAAGTTCATAGGCGAGTTTCCGCACCGACGCTGTATTGAGTGACGCATGATGGTTGCACGCACCTGATCTCCGATTAAAAAAGGTGATCTGCAAATTCTGATCAACGTCTTTCTGAGCAGATCAAACCAGCTGGCTGTCGCTGCTACTGTGGAGACAGTAGAGACGCTGAACGTAAACAACATGTCTACTGAACTTTTCCCCCACGGCAGTTGATGTAATGTTTTCATTCTACAACAAAAAATACAATGCGGAGAAAGCTCGTTATTTAACAGGGTATCTGCAGGTTTAAGGGAGCCAAATTTAAGGCTTTTTAAGACCTTTTTTAAGGCCACTTTGACCAAATTTAAGCTATTTTTTAATTATATTTAAGCTATAATTTTCAGCTATTGCCTGGCACTGGTGCTAACCACGTCGCAAACGTGGGATTACCCACCCAGTTACCATTAAACTTGCACTTCCCCATGGTGCAAGCTCCCACTAGCTTAACCAGCTAATGTGCTCATCTAAAAATAGCCCCCTTTCACAACCAACTGAATGTGTACAGTTCCACTTATGCCAATATCATAAACAAAAAATGCTGAACACTAACTACAAATTCTTGTTCATTGGGTCTTTGGTAATTTAAGACATTTGGAAACTGTAATTAAGGATTATTTGTCATTTCTAATGATTTTTAAGACCTTAAATTTAAAAAAGCAAATTTAAAACTTTAAGACTTTTTAAGGACCTGCGGATACCCTCTAATATGAGTTTTAAAGAAGAAAGTGGGCAGTCTGAGGTGAGTTTTTAAGGCTCACTGCAGAAATAAAAACAAGGCGCATCAACAGTCAAACACGTATGAGAGTGACACTCATAGCTGCGCAAATAAACTGTGAAATATTTAAAGACATCATACTACATCAGCAGCTTGTGAGGACACCTGGTTCTGCTCACTACAGAAGCCGCTTCAGACAAAAAATAAATAAATATAATAATATACAGAAAACGATTTGAACTGAGCTCTTCAAAACACTGAACCGAATCGAATACGATTTTAGCGTACTGTTATACCCCTAACGATTAGAGACTCATTTATATAGTTTAATAGCAAAAAAGTTGATTTGAGGGTGACTTGCTCTTTAACAAAATGAAAAACTGAACCAAGTTCATATTTATATAATTGGTAGAGTATAGTTACACTGAATTTTTACAATTTTAATGCTGAGTCTGGCCAATACCTTTGATAGTCATATATAGCACATTTACCCTGTATATAGCATGTCAAAGATTACTATTGAGCACAATAAATCTTTACAAAAATCTATTTTTATTACAATGTTTTTCTTTGTAATAATTTCTTCCCAAAAGATAAAAATATAACCTTAAATCATGGCTGTAAATCTGTTTTTAACAAAAGTGTTTTCACAGATGTGAAGTTTTCTTTAAATAATTAAGTACAGAATCATTTAATTTACCCATTCATAAACAAATCAGGTCTCTGGTTTCATCACCATCTTTTAGCAGTATCGCTGTACAAAGTGGAGGTTATTTGGCAAAGAAAAAATGTTACAGCAAATGGAAAACTCCTATTATGGTGCCTGTCTGGTGACATTTGAGGGGGAAAAATAACTTGCGGCCACGACTGCGTGGCAAGGTCCCCCCCCCCCCCCAATGTCACCAGACTAGCTTCATACTAGTGATTAAAACCAATACATTTTCAACATACTGTCAGTGAACTGGTACTTAAACGTTTTAGCACATAAATAAGTTTTTTCCAACTCAGTTTCACTTTAAGATAAGCTTTTGCTGCTAGTCCGTTAGCGGTCTTAAAACTGCCTACTCACCAAAACGTTCAAAAGTCATCCGGTTTTCTCGACACTCCAATTATCCAGAATGCATCATCTGTTACACAAAAACATTTTTAGGTAAGTAATAGGTAGAAAGGTTAACTTCTGAACTGTTTTTCCTCATAACTTTACCGCACCGTTCCCATTTTTCTGTCTCCTCAGATGTTTTGACGACAAGGTCCTCACACCTGCACATCCACAATAACAAGTACGGTTAAGTTAGACTACAACACATAACTTGTTTTCTTTACCAGTCAGGACTTCCATATTAAAGAAGGCGTGTTTCTGAGTTGTCTTGGTAACATCTTTCCTGTCAGCCTCTGATTGACTGTGAAAATCATAACATAAATTCTTTAAAACTAAATCACTTTGAGTGATTTGCCAGTTCTAGAGAAAGCTTCAGACCGGCCATCTTTAGCATATCTCTTTAATAATCAAAGATTTTGACACATCATCAAAACCTTTTTGCACCTACAAAGCTGAGACAGCAAACAGTTCATGCAGAACAAAGCTGATATTGTTCAACTCCTTAAGAGTTATTCCTGAGACGCAAGCTGATTCCAACCTGTGCTGCGTGGTGATATCTTTTGGACCGGAGAAGTCGGTGCTCGCAGTCAATCTACCGGACCTGGGTGCCCAGAGGTCATCCTGCCTCTCTGACCTCCGAATCCGTGACGAAGGTCGTCAAAAGGGTGAGGTAGAACACAGAGATTGCGTCTGAATGTGCTTCTGAAGATAACATCATAGTTTAGAACAAACCAAATTCTTTTTCATCCAGAGACGCCGCTTTCCGAGATTCTGAAGTTCTGACCAACACCGCATTTACACATACACTCAACAAAAATATAAACGCAACACCTTTGTTTCTGCTCCGATTTTCCATGAGATGGACATAAAGATCTAAAATACATTCCAGATACACAATATTACCATTTTTCTCAAACATTGTTCACAAATCAATCTAAATGTGTGATAGTGAGCACTTCTGCATTGCTGAGATAATCTGTCACGGCATGCTGGTGAGTGAAGCGGAGGTGAGGATCCACATGCGGGTGAGGAAGGCAGGCATATAGACACAAACGTTTAGTAAAGTTTAATATAAAAACGCGCTGGACACTGAAACAATAAACCGTCAAAAGACACAGAACTGAGAGGGTTTAAATACATGAGGGCTGGGAGCTTGGGTGATTGGAAAAAGAGAGGTAGGTGGGAGCAATTAACAGAGACACATGACTGAACAGAATGGGGAGACAGGACAGGGTGTGACATAATCCATCGCACCTCACAGGTATGCCACATCAAGATGCTGATCCGACATCATGAGTAGTGCACAGGTGTACCTTATACTGCCCACAATAAAAGCACCCCCTCCCCCACCCCCCCACCCCAACCCACCCCCCAGAGAGCGGATTCCAGACGCCCACAGGAACACAGAGCAGGGCGGGAGGAGGGGGACCAGGAAGGAGGGCCGAGAGGAACCGAGGGACTGGTGGAGAAGAGGCAGGGACCAGTAGAGTCCAGGGGCCTGCGTCTGGGGCAGAGGAGGAGACGGCGACGGGCTCTGAGGGGCCTACGTCTGGGACAGAGGAGGAGACGACAACGGGCTCTGGGGGGCCTGCGTCTGGGGCAGAGGAGGAAACGGTGACAGGCTCTGGGGGGGCCTGCGTCTGGGGCAGAGGAGGAGACGGCGGCGGGCTCTGGGAGGCTCGCGCCTGGCGAGGGCAGGACCGGCGGTGACCGGAGGCAGAGCCGCTGCAGGGGTAGACTCGGCAGGTAGAGACGCTGGAGGAGACGTAGTCGACTTCTGGACTGGAGGAGACGTCGTCGACTTCTGGACTGGAGGAGACGTCGTCGACTTCTGGACTGGAGGAGACGTCGTCGACTTCTGGACTGGAGGAGACTTCGTCAACTTCTGGGCTGGTGGGGACGTCGTCGACGTCTGGGCTGGTGGAGACGTCGTCGACTTCTGGGCTGGAGGAGACGTCGTCGACTTCTGGGCTGGAGGAGACGTCGTCGACCTCTGGGCTGGAGAAGACGTCGTTGACTTCTGGGCTGGAGGAGACGTCGCCGACCTCTGGGCTGGAGGAGGAGGAGTTGAACTCTGAGCTGGAGGAGGAGACGTTGACCCTTGGGCTGGAGGCGACGTCGACGTCTGGGCTGGAGGCATCAACGTCTGGTCTGGAAGCGTCGACCTCTGGGCTGGAGGCGTCGACCTCCAGGCTGGAGGCGTCGACTTCCGGGCTGGAGCCGTCGACTTCTGGACTGGAGGCGTCGACTTCTGGACTGGAGGCGTCGACTTCTGGACTGGAGGCATCGACTTCTGGACTGGAGGCGCCGCCGACTTGTGGAGTGGAGGCGCTGCCGACTTTTGGAGTGGAGGCGCCGCAGGAGGGGCCACCAACTTCTGGAGTGGAGGTGGAGCCGCTGCAGACGGGACCGCTACCCTGGCTGGTTCCGCCGGACTGTGCGCTGACAACTGGACAGGCTGGCCCGGGGGCGGAGACTCTTGGACAGGCTGGCCCTGGGGCGGAGACTCTTGGACCACCGCGGGACCTGGCGCTGACTGGACGGGTGGCGCGGAACCTGGCGCTGACTGGACGGGTGGCGCGGGACCTGGCGCTGACTGGATGGGTGGCGCGGGACCTGGCGCTGACTGGACTGGTGGCGCGGGACCTGGCGCAGACTGGACTGGTGGCGCGGGACCTGGCGCTGACTGGACTGGTGGCGCGGGACCTGGCGCTGACTGGACTGGTGGCGCAGGACCTGGCGGAGCCGGTAACTGGAAAAGCAGGGAGGTTAGATTGTCCACTAGGAGCTCCTGGAGACTGAAAATCTGACGGAGTCGGACCAGCTCAGCTCGGAGACCGGCGAGCTCTGCTGGATGGGCTGTGGGCTCGGTCCTTTGGCCTGGAGACGAGGGAGCTGCTGACTGGACCGGAGGCGGGGCCGCTGGCTGGACAGAAACCTTCTCCTGGACATACGAGGAGGATAGGGTGTCCAGCTGGAACTCCTGGAGGCTGATGAGTTGACGGAGCCGGTCAAGCTACACTTGGAGGCCGGCGAGCTTCGTCTGATGGGCTGTAGGCGTGGTCCCTCCGCACCTGGCGAGGGCAGGACCGGCGGTGACCGGAGGCAGAGCCGCTGCAGGGGTAGACTCGGCAGGTAGAGACGCTGGAGGAGACGTAGTCGACTTCTGGACTGGAAGAGAGTCGACTTCTGGGCTGGAGGAGACGTCGTCGACTTCTGGGCTGGTGGAGACGTCGTCGACTTCAGGGCTGGTGTAGACGTCGTCGACTTCTGGGCTGGAGGAGACGTCGTCGACTTCTGGGCTGGAGGAGACGTAGTCGACTTCTTGGCTGGTGTAGAGGTCGTCGAATTCTGGGCTGGAGGAGACGTCGTCGACTTCTGGGCTGTAGGAGACGTCGTCGACTTCTGGGCTGTAGGAGACGTCGTCGACTTCTGGGCTGGAGGAGACGTCGTCGACTTCTGGGCTGGAGGAGACGTCGTCGACTTCTGGGCTGGAGGAGACGTCGCCGACCTCTGGGCTGGAGGAGGAGGCGCCGACCTCTGGGCTGGAGGAGGAGACGTCGACCCCTGGGCTGGAGGCGACGTCGACGTCTGGGCTGGGGGCGTCGACGTCTGGGCTGGGGGCGTCGACGTCTGGGCTGGAGGCGTTGACCTCTGGGCTGGAGGCGTCGACCTCTGGGCTGGAGGCGTCGACCTCCAGGCTGGAGGCTTCTACTTCTGGACTGAAGGTGTCAACTTCTGGACTGGAAGCGTCGACTTCTGACTGGAGGCGCCGACTTCTGGACTGGAGGCGCCGACTTCTGGACTGGAGGCGCCGACTTCTGGACTGGAGGCGCCGCCGACTTCTGGAGTGGAGGTGCCGCAGGAGGGGCCGCCAACTTCTGGAGTGGAGGCGGAGTTGCTGCAGACGGGACCGCTTCCCTGGCTGGTGCCGCCGGACTATGCGCTGACAACTGGACAGGCTAGCCCGGGGGCAGAGCCTCTTGGACAGGCTGGCCCGGGGACGGAGCCTCTTGGACCAGCGCGGGACCTGGCGCTGACTGGACGGCTGGCGCGGGACCTGGCGCTCACTGGACGGGTGGCGCGGGACCTAGCGCTGACTGGACTGGTGGCGCGGGACCTGGCGCAGACTGGACTGGTGGCGCGGGACCTGGCGCAGACTGGACTGGTGGCACGGGACCTGGCGCAGACTGGACTGGTGGCGCAGGACCTGGTGGAGCCGGTAACTGGAAAAGCAGGGAGGTTAGATTGTCCACCAGGAGCTACGGGAGACTGAAAATCTGACGGAGTCGGACCAGCTCAGCTCGGAGACCGGCGAGCTCTGTTGGATGGGCTGTGGGTTCGGTCCTTTGGCCTGGAGACGAGGGAGCTGCTGACTGGACCGGAGGCGGAGCCGCTGGCTGGACAGAAACCTTCTCCTGGAGATACGAGGAGGATAGGGTGTCCAGGTGGAACTCCTGGAGGCTGATGAGTTGACGGAGCCGGTCAAGCTCCACTTGGAGGCCGGCGAGCTCCGTCTGATGGGCTGTAGGCGTGGCCCCTCCGCACCTGGCGAGGGCAGGACTGGCGGTGACCGGAGGCAGAGCCGCTGCAGGGGTAGACTCGGCAGGTAGAGACGCTGGAGGAGACGTCGTCGACTTCTGGACTGGAGGAGACGTCGTCGACTTCTGGGCTGGTGGAGACGTCGTCGACTTCTGGGCTGGAGAAGACGTCGTCGACGTCTGGGCTGGAGGAGACGTCGTCGACGTCTGGGCTGGAGGAGACGTCGTCGACTTCTGGGCTGGAGGAGACGTCGTCGACTTCTGGGCTGGAGGAGACGTCGTCGACTTCTGGGCTGGAGGAGACGTCGTCGACTTCTGGGCTGGAGGAGACGTCGTCGACTTCTGGGCTGGAGGAGACGTCGTCGACTTCTGGGCTGGAGGAGGAGGCGTCGACTTCTGGGCTGGAGGAGGAGGCGTCGACCTCTGGGCTGGAGGAGGAGACGTCGGCCCCTGGGCTGGAGGCGACGTCGACGTCTGGGCTGGGGGCGTTGACGTCTGGGCTGGAGGCGTCGACCTCCGGGCTGGAGGCGTCGACTTCCGGACTGGAGGCGTCGACTTTTGGACTGGAGGCGTCGACTTTTGGACTGGAGGCGTCGACTTCTGGACTGGAGGCGCCGACTTCCTGACTGGAGGCATCGACTTCTGGACTGGAGGCATCGTTATTTGGACTGGAGGCGCCGCCGATTTCTGGAGTGGAGGCGCCGCAGGAGGGGCCGCCAACTTCTGGAGTCGAGGCGGAACCGCTGCAGACGGGACCGCTTCCTTGGCTGGTGCCGCCGGACTGTGCGCTGACAACTGGACCGGCTGGCCCGGGGGCAGAGCCTCTTGGACAGGCTGGCCCGGGGACGGAGCCTCTTGGACAGGCTGGCTCCGGGGCGGAGACTCTTGGACAGGCTGGCCCGGGGGCGGAGCCTATTGGACCACCGCGGGACCTGGCACTGACTGGAAGGGTGGCGCGGGACCTGGCGCTGACTGGACGGGTGACGCGGGACCTATCGCTGACTGGACTGGTGGCGCGGGACCTGGCGCAGACTGGACTGGTGGCGCGGGACCTGGCGCAGACTGGACTGGTGGCGCGGGACCTGGCGCAGACTGGACTGGTGGCGCGGGACCTGGCGCAGACTGGACTGGTGGCGCAGGACCTGGTGGAGCCGGTAACTGGAAAAGCAGGGAGGTTAGATTGTCCACCAGGAGCTCCTGGAGCCTGAAAATCTGACGGAGTCGGACCAGCTCAGCTCGGAAACCGGCGAGCTCTGTTGGATGGGCTGTGGGTTCGGTCCTTTGGCCTGGAGATGAGGGAGCTGCTGACTGGACCGGAGGTGGGGCCGCTGGCTGGACAGAAACCTTCTCCTGGAGATACGAGGAGGATAGGATGTCCAGCTGGAACTCCTGGAGGCTGATGAGTTGACGGAGCCAGTCAAGCTCCACTTGGAGGCTGGTGAGCTCCGTCTGATGGGCTGTAGGCGTGGGCCCTCCGCCTGTAGATGAAGGAGGTGCTGACTGGACCGGAGATGGGGCCGCTGATCTGACTGGGGTGGGTCCAAGCTGGTGTCCCAAGCCGGGGTAGCGGTGAGCCCGTGGTTCCGTCCTGGGACAGGGGTTGACGCTGGAGCCCGGCATCCTTCCCAACACCGTGGGCTAACTCTGGGGGAGCACACTGCCAGTCTGGTGCCCACATAGCAGGAGCGGTCTAGCTGCGTCTCCCAGTCCAAACCCCAACTGGCTCCGGGAGGGTGGAGAGGATCGCCGAGGCCGGGGTTCGGCAGCGGCGTCTGCGGCGAGGCGACGCCGGAGGAGGAGAAGCCGGCCGGTGGTTTGAGGTGAGGAACTGAAGCAGGTACTCCCAGGGGAGAACCTCCCCGCTGGATCCTTTAGGAGTTTGGTTCATTCTGTCACGGCGTGCAGGTGAGTGAAGCGGAGGTGAGGATCCACATGTGGGTGAGGAAGGCAGGCAGATAGACACGAACGTTTAGTATAGTTTAATATAAAAACACGCTGGACACTGAAACAATGAACCAACAAAAGACAAAGAACTGAGAGGGTTTAAATCAGAAACCGTCTCAGGCAAGCTCAACTGCATGCTCGTCGTCCCCATCGGGGTCTTGACCTGACTCCAGCTCGTCACCGTAACAGACTTGAGTGGGCAAATGCTCACATTGAATGGCGTCTGGCATGTTGGAGAGGTGTTGTCTTCACGGTTGAATCTCGGTTTACATTGTTCAGGGCAGATGGCAGACAGCGTGTGTGGCGTCATGCGGATGAGCAATTTGCTGATGTCAATGTTGTGGATCGAGTGGCCCATGGTGGTGGTGGGGTTATGGTATGGACAGGCATCTGTTATGGATGAAGAACACAGGTGCATTTTATTGATGGCATTTTGAATGCACAGAGATACCGTGATGAGATCCTGAGGCCCATTGTTGTGCCGTACATCCATGAACATTACCTCATGTTTCAGCAAGATAATGCACGGCCCCATGTTGCAAGGATCTGTACACAATTCTTGGAAGCTGAAAATGTCCCAGTTCTTGCATGGCCACGCATACTCACCGAACATGTCACCCATTGAGCATGTTTGGGATGTGCTTGACCGGCGTATACGACAGCGTGTACCAGTTCCCACTAATATCCAACAACTTCGCACAACCATTGAAGAGGAGTGGACCAACATTCCACAGGCCACAATTGACAATCTGATCAACTCTATGCGAAGAAGATGTGTTGCACTGCATAAGGCAAATGGTGGTCACACCAGATACTGACCGGTTCTGAGTCCCCAGACCCCTAATAAAGCAATTAACTGCACATTCCTGGGTGGCCTTTAATTGTGGGCAGTATAAGGTACACCTGTGCACTACTCATGATGTCAGATCAGCATCTTGATGTGGCACACCTGTGAGGTGGGATGGATTATCTTAGCAAAGCACAGGTGCTCACTATCATAAATTTAGACTGATTTGTGATCAATGTTTGAGAGAAATGTAATATTGTGTATCTGGACTGAATTTCAGATCTTTAAGTCCATCTCATGAAAAATCGGAGCAGAAACAAAGGTGTTGCGTTTATATTTTTGTTGAGTGTAGGTTCCTACATCACCTTTAGCTCCATCCATTCACAGTAAATGCTTAGTTCACTTGTCATGTTTTAATTGTTTCTAAAATAAATTCTTACAATTATAAACCTGACTCTTTTCTGAATCAAGACGAGGTGTGTATAATTACTTAATAAAGCAAAAATCCTATAATCTTCTGATATTTACAATAAAGATCAAGTAAGGTAATATTGTATATTTATACAGAATATCAAATAAATAATACACATTTGCCTCCGCTACACAAAGATTTTTTTTTTTGTAAACCAATTTTAAAAATATACACTTAACAGATGTATTTTAGGGCAGAATTTTAAAACTAACTTATAACAAATAAATGTATTTTATTGACACTACAGCTGAGTCAATATTTACAACCTGAAAAAAGTTTATTTACCTGATCTCGGCACGTTCACTCATGCCCTCAGTCGGATGCTTTCTTAAGAGATGCAGCAGCATGGAAGAAGTGCTGTTGTGGTAGCTCCACCTTGCAATGCTTGCATACAATGGCGTTTTCCTTGCTTTTTAATGTAAAGTGATCCCATGCCTTGGAAAACTTCTGTCACTTACTATATCCTTCGTTTTGGTCTTGCTCGTTTTCATTTATTTCCATGGCGTCTGCCATTGTCGGCTGCCCAGCTGAAAAGACGAAAAGACCGCTGCGCGCTGTGCAGTAGAGTACATGGCACGTATAATCAATGACGTAACCGCGTTGCGCAACACATAAAGAATCCATGCGCAATGCCGGATATTCAGCTATGGTCTATTTAACGAGTCCTCGAGGCAGCGGAAAATTCTCGAATATTTTTTGTCAGCGAATCATTCGAGTTACTCGAGGAATCATTGCAGCCCTAATCAGCATAATCATTTTTAAAGCTAATCAATATAATCTTTTTGAGAATAATCATTTTTACACTTAACCAATATAACCTTTTCTGTTTAAACTAATATAGTCAACTTCAGTCTAATTGCTGTCAGGTTATGAATGTGTTGGTCAATCATTTAATCTTCATATATAAGGAAATAAAACTTTGTCGAAGTGCTGCAGACTAACAGAGATAACGTTCCAGAAAACATTGGTGTTGAAAGTTTCTATAACAATGGCCTGACTCTTACTGCTTGTGGTCAAAAGAAGATCACGAGTTATGTCATGGGGAAGTGTCTGATTGATAAACTTTTGACCTCGTTGCTGAGCCAGAGATCACAAGTTCAGTCTTAGAAAAAGTCTTGGATGTTGAGGGTCAGGGAAAGTCAGAAGGTGCTTTAGACTGTGAACTCATGAAGACCGCTCACATGAGGAGGAGTAGTGTATGACTGTGAAGTGGGAACGCCCCAGTCTATTGTGGAACTGTTGTAAAATTTAAAAAAATTTTCATGCAATTCAATAAAAGGGCTGACGAGAAGAGTCGAAAGTTAGAAGATACATCGGCAGGGAACTGCTTGTGTTCTTCTCACCAGAAGCCAACCAAAGATCTTTGTGTGTGTACATATTATAATGGGCTTAAAGTAGGGCTGGGCAATAAATCGAAAATGTATCGTTATCGAAATTTCTGACTCTTATTGAGATCATTTTTCCCATGTCAATAAATTTGATAATAAAAAAATGAAAAGATGTGTGTAGCTGGGCAACATTCATGTCCCTTTAAGAAGCTGTACCACCTTGAGATGCGTAAAAATGTGACTAAATATAATACATGTGACAGCCCCATCTAGTGGACAACTTACCTGCAGTTATGGTCCATTTATCATTATTGAGGTTAAATCCTCAATATATTGTGATATTAGTTTTAGGCCATATTGCCCAGCCCTAGCTTAAAGTGTGGATCTCTCTTCAGGGTCACCTCCAAAGAACCAGGGAGTGGTTAGATGGAATAATTTCCACCACGACAGCCCCCATAATTCTGGTATGAAAGTGAAGCCAACAAGGAAGAGGCACACAAAAAATGCATTTCCACCCTCATCCACCAGAAGAGAGCTAATCCTCATCGAATCACATGTCAAAAATGCCAATTTGACAGCAGAGATAAACTGATCAGAAAGCCCTTTAAGCTTTAATAGATCTAGTTAACATTCATGAAAACTCTGAGGGGGCAAATTTTTTTTATAAATTCATAATCATTGCAACCCAAAGTCAGTCCTACCACACTGCTGAATCCTGCCGGTGCTGTTTCCTCAGTGAGGTTCAGTACATCTCGTTCATCACCCTTGGAAAAGGAGATGATGTGTTCTGGTCCGGCTCTCCACTCCCTCGTCGAGGAGACTTCTAACCACAGAATAGAGGCTTTACTATCTAGTACTCAAAATCTATCTTAATGATATTGGCCACAGGCTAAATTCCTTTGAATGGCATGTTTAAAGTATAAAACCTCAATGAAAAATGTTTTTGGATTTTCACGGCTGGAATTTGAAGAAAATCTGATGTTTCTGACTGGCACGGGAAAAACAGAAACTAGCTTCAGGTCTAAGCCCTGGACAGCTGGTGACGTTTCACAGGAGGTCTGAAGAAAAAGCACCTGACTACGATGTTTCTGTGTTAAGAGTTATAGCTGAGAACAATGTGTCATCAGTCAAGATGTAGCTTCTGAAGCCTCTGCTAGTCGGTCAGATTGTTTTTTTCTCTGGGATGATTACCGGAGAAGTTCAACCGAACTCCGACCCCGCTAGCTGGATATCACTAACGGAGGTGCAGACATGTGTTGGACCATTTGACGCAGAAGACCCGCGACCCGATTTGGACACCGGGAAGGATTCTGTTAGTCTTAAGAACCAAAATCGGTACAGTTTGTTTACTTTTGTTAAATATTTAATTTTTGTGCTTGTACCACCGGGAGCTCTCAGCTGACTACAGGTCTTAACTCCATCATGCTGTCCTGATGTGTAATTCAGTAATCTACAGAAAAAAAACAAAATTATGTGCTGCCAATTTTACAGCTGCATGTATATATTAGGGGTTTAACGGTTCGGGCCACTTGCGTACCATTTTGGTTCATTTTCCATTAAATAATGAAATTTTGTTTGCATGATTTAAGTGCAGCAGATCAAAGTTCATAGGCGAGTTTCCGCACCGACGCTGTATTGAGTGACGCATGATGGTTGCACGCACCTGATCTCCGATTAAAAAAGGTGATCTGCAAATTCTGATCAACGTCTTTCTGAGCAGATCAAACCAGCTGGCTGTCGCTGCTACTGTGGAGACAGTAGAGACGCTGAACGTAAACAACATGTCTACTGAACTTTTCCCCCACGGCAGTTGATGTAATGTTTTCATTCTACAACAAAAAATACGATGCGGAGAAAGCTCGTTATTTAACAGGGTATCTGCAGGTTTAAGGGAGCCAAATTTAAGGCTTTTTAAGACCTTTTTTAAGGCCACTTTGACCAAATTTAAGCTATTTTTTAATTATATTTAAGCTATAATTTTCAGCTATTGCCTGGCACTGGTGCTAACCACGTCGCAAACGTGGGATTACCCACCCAGTTACCATTAAACTTGCACTTCCCCATGGTGCAAGCTCCCACTAGCTTAACCAGCTAATGTGCTCATCTAAAAATAGTCCCCTTTCACAACCAACTGAATGTGTACAGTTCCACTTATGCCAATATCATAAACAAAAAATGCTGAACACTAACTACAAATTCTTGTTCATTGGGTCTTTGGTAATTTAAGACATTTGGAAACTGTAATTAAGGATTATTTGTCATTTCTAATGATTTTTAAGACCTTAAATTTAAAAAAGCAAATTTAAAACTTTAAGACTTTTTAAGGACCTGCGGATACCCTCTAATATGAGTTTTAAAGAAGAAAGTGGGCAGTCTGAGTTGAGTTTTCAAGGCTCACTGCAGAAATAAAAACAAGGCGCATCAACAGTCAAACACGTATGAGAGTGACACTCATAGCTGCGCAAATAAACTGTGAAATATTTAAAGACATCATACTAGATCAGCAGCTTGTGAGGACACCTGGTTCTGCTCACTACAGAAGCCGCTTCAGACAAAAAATAAATAAATATAATAATATACAGAAAACGATTTGAACTGAGCTCTTCAAAACACTGAACCGAATCGGATACGATTTTAGCGTACTGTTATACCTCTAACGATTAGAGACTCATTTATATAGTTTAATAGCAAAAAAGTTGATTTGAGGGTGACTTGCTCTTTAACAAAATGAAAAACTGAACCAAGTTCATATTTATATAATTGGTAAAGTATAGTTACACTGAATTTTTACAATTTTAATGCTGAGTCTGGCCAATACCTTTGATAGTCATATATAGCACATGTACCCTGTATATAGCATGTCAAAGATTACTATTGAGCACAATAAATCTTTACAAAAATCCATTTTTATTACAATGATTTTCTTTGTAATAATTTCTTCCCAAAAGATAAAAATATAACCTTAAATCATGGCTGTAAATCTGTTTTTAACAAAAGTGTTTTCACAGATGTGAAGTTTTCTTTAAATAATTAAGTACAGAATCATTTAATTTACCCATTCATAAAAAAATCAGGTCTCTGGTTTCATCACCATCTTTTAGCAGTATCGCTGTACAAAGTGGAGGTTATTTGGCAAAGAAAAAATGTTACAGCAAATGGAAAACTCCTATAATGGTGCCTGTCTGGTGACATTTGAGGGGGAAAAATAACTTGCGGCCACGACTGCGTGGCAAGGTTCCCCCCCCCCCCCCCCCCCCCCCCCAATGTCACCAGACTAGCTTCATACTAGTGATTAAAACCAATACATTTTCAACATACTGTCAGTGAACTGGTACTTAAACGTTTTAGCACATAAATAAGTTTTTTCCAACTCAGTTTCACTTTAAGATAAGCTTTTGCTGCTAGTCCGTTAGCGGTCTTAAAACTGCCTACTCACCAAAACGTTCAAAAGTCATCCGGTTTTCTCGACACTCCAATTATCCAGAATGCATCATCTGTTACACAAAAACATTTTTAGGTAAGTAATAGGTAGAAAGGTTAACTTCTGAACTGTTTTTCCTCATAACTTTACCGCACCGTTCCCATTTTTCTGTCTCCTCAGATGTTTTGACGACAAGGTCCTCACACCTGCACATCCACAATAACAAGTACGGTTAAGTTAGACTACAACACATAACTTGTTTTCTTTACCAGTCAGGACTTCCATATTAAAGAAGGCGTGTTTCTGAGTTGTCTTGGTAACATCTTTCCTGTCAGCCTCTGATTGACTGTGAAAATCATAACATAAATTCTTTAAAACTAAGTCACTTTGAGTGATTTGCCAGTTCTAGAGAAAGCTTCAGACCGGCCATCTTTAGCATATCTCTTTAATAATCAAAGATTTTGACACATCATCAAAACCTTTTTGCACCTACAAAGCTGAGACAGCAAACAGTTCATGCAGAACAAAGCTGATATTGTTCAACTCCTTAAGAGTTATTCCTGAGACGCAAGCTGATTCCAACCTGTGCTGCGTGGTGATATCTTTTGGACCGGAGAAGTCGGTGCTCGCAGTCAATCTACCGGACCTGGGTGCCCAGAGGTCATCCTGCCTCTCTGACCTCCGAATCCGTGACGAAGGTCATCAAAAGGGTGAGGTAGAACACAGAGATTGCGTCTGAATGTGCTTCTGAAGATAACATCATAGTTTAGAACAAACCAAATTCTTTTTCATCCAGAGACGCCGCTTTCCGAGATTCTGAAGTTCTGACCAACACCGCATTTACACATACACTCAACAAAAATATAAACGCAACACCTTTGTTTCTGCTCCGATTTTCCATGAGATGGACATAAAGATCTAAAATACATTCCAGATACACAATATTACCATTTTTCTCAAACATTGTTCACAAATCAATCTAAATGTGTGATAGTGAGCACTTCTGCATTGCTGAGATAATCTGTCACGGCATGCTGGTGAGTGAAGCGGAGGTGAGGATCCACATGCGGGTGAGGAAGGCAGGCAGATAGACACGAACGTTTAGTAAAGTTTAATATAAAAACGCGCTGGACACTGAAACAATAAACCGTCAAAAGACACAGAACTGAGAGGGTTTAAATACATGAGGGCTGGGAGCTTGGGTGATTGGAAAAAGAGAGGTAGGTGGGAGCAATTAACAGAGACACATGACTGAACAGAATGGGGAAACAGGACAGGGTGTGACATAATCCATCCCACCTCACAGGTATGCCACATCAAGATGCTGATCCGACATCATGAGTAGTGCACAGGTGTACCTTATACTGCCCACAATAAAAGCACCCCCCCCCACCCCACCCCACCCCCCAGAGAGCGGATTCCAGACGCCCACAGGAACACAGAGCAGGGCGGGAGGAGGGGGACCAGGAAGGAGGGCCGAGAAGAACCGAGAGATTGTTGGAGAAGAGGCAGGGACCAGTAGAGTCCAGGGGCCTGCGTCTGGGGCAGAGGAGGAGACGGCGACGGGCTCTGAGGGGCCTACGTCTGGGACAGAGGAGGAGACGACAACGGGCTCTGGGGGGCCTGCGTCTGGGGCAGAGGAGGAGACGGTGACAGGCTCTGGGGGGGCCTGCGTCTGGGGCAGAGGAAGAGACGGCGGCGGGCTCTGGGAGGCTCGCGCCTGGCGAGGGCAGGACCGGCGGTGACCAGAGGCAGAGCCGCTGCAGGGGTAGACTCGGCAGGTAGAGACGCTGGAGGAGACGTAGTCGACTTCTGGACTGGAGGAGACGTTGTCGACTTCTGGACTGGAGGAGACGTCGTCGACTTCTGGACTGGAGGAGACTTCGTCGACTTCTGGGCTGGTGGGGACGTCGTCGACTTCTGGGCTGGTGGAGACGTCAACGACTTCTGGGCTGGTGGAGACGTCGTCGACTTCTGGGCTGGAGGAGACGTCGTCGACTTCTGGGCTGGAGGAGACAACGTCGACTTCTGGGCTGGAGGAGACGTCGTCGACTTCTGGGCTGGAGGAGACGTCGTCGACTTCTGGGCTGGAGGAGACGTCGTCGACCTCTGGGCTGGAGGAGACGTCGTTGACTTCTGGGCTGGAGGAGACGTCGCCGACCTCTGGGCTGGAGGAGGAGGAGTTGAACTCTGAGCTGGAGGAGGAGACGTTGACCCTTGGGCTGGAGGCGACGTCGACGTCTGGGCTGGAGGCGTCGACGTCTGGTCTGGAAGCGTCGACCTCTGGGCTGGAGGCGTCGACCTCCGGGCTGGAGGCGTCGACTTCCGGGCTGGAGGCGTCGACTTCCGGGCTGGAGGCGTCGACTTCTGGACTGGAGGCGTCGACTTCTGGACTGGAGGCGCCGCCGACTTGTGGAGTGGAGGCGCCGCCGACTTCTGGAGTGGAGGCGCCGCAGGAGGGGCCACCAACTTCTGGAGTGGAGGTGGAGCCGCTGCAGACGGGACCGCTCCCCTGGCTGGTTCCGCCGGACTGTGCGCTGACAACTGGACAGGCTGGCCCGGGGGCGGAGACTCTTGGACCACCGCGGGACCTGGCGCTGACTGGACGGGTGGCGCGGAACCTGGCGCTGACTGGACGGGTGGCGCGGAACCTGGCGCTGACTGGACGGGTGGTGCGGGACCTGGCGCAGACTGGACTGGTGGCGCAGGACCTGGTGGAGCCGGTAACTGGAAAAGCAGGGAGGTTAGATTGTCCACCAGGAGCTCCTGGAGACTGAAAATCTGACGGAGTCGGACCAGCTCAGCTCGGAGACCGGCGAGCTCTGTTGGATGGGCTGTGGGCTCGGTCCTTTGGCCTGGAGACGCGGGAGCTACTGACTGGACCGGAGGCGGGGCCGCTGGCTGGACAGAAACCTTCTCCTGGAGATACGAGGAGGATAGGGTGTCCAGCTGGAACTCCTGGAGGCTGATGAGTTGACGGAGCCAGTCAAGCTACACTTGGAGGCCGGCGAGCTTCGTCTGATGGGCTGTAGGCGTGGTCCCTCCGCACCTGGCGAGGGCAGGACCGGCGGTGACCGGAGGCAGAGCCACTGCAGGGGTAGACTCGGCAGGTAGAGACGCTGGAGGAGACGTAGTCGACTTCTGGGCTGGTAGAGACGTCGTCGACTTCTGGGCTGGTGTAGACGTCGTCGACTTCTGGGCTGGAGGAGACGTCGTCGACTTCTGGGCTGGAGGAGACGTCGTCGACTTCTGGGCTGGAGGAGACGTCGTCGACTTCTGGGCTGGAGGAGACGTCGTCGACTTCTGGGCTGGAGGAGACGTCGCCGACCTCTGGGCTGGAGGAGACGTCGTCGACTTCTGGGCTGGAGGAGACGTCGTCGACTTCTGGGCTGGAGGAGACGTCGTCGACTTCTGGGCTGGAGGAGACGTCGTCGACTTCTGGGCTGGAGGAGACGTCGCCGACCTCTGGGCTGGAGGAGGAGACGTCGACCCCTGGGCTGGAGGAGGAGACGTCGACCCCTGGGCTGGAGGCGACGTCGACGTCTGGGCTGGGGGCGTCGACGTCTGGGCTGGAGGCGTCGACGTCTGGGCTGGGGGCGTCGACGTCTGGGCTGGGGGCGTCGACGTCTGGGCTGGAGGCGTCGACCTCTGGGCTGGAGGCGTCGACCTCCGGGCTGGAGGCGTCGACTTCCGGACTGAAGGCGTCAACTTCTCGACTGGAGTTGTCGACTTCTCGACTGGAGGTGTCGACTTCTGGACTGGAGGCATCGACTTCTGGACTGGAGGCGCCGACTTCTGGAGTGGAGGCGCCGACTTCTGGACTGGAGGCGCCGCCGACTTCTGGAGTGGAGGTGCCGCAGGAGGGGCCGCCAACTTCTGGAGTGGAGGCGGAGCCGCTGCAGACGGGACCGCTTCCCTGGCTGGTGCCGGCGGACTGTGCACTGACAACTGGACAGGCTGGCCCGGGGGCAGAGCCTCTTGGACAGGCTGGCCCGGGGACGGAGCCTCTTGGACCACCGCGGGACCTGGCGCTGACTGGACGGCTAGCGCGGGACCTGGCGCTCACTGGTCGGGTGGCGCGGGACCTAGCGCTGACTGGACTGGTGGCGCGGGACCTGGCGCAGACTGGACTGGTGGCGCGGGACCTGGCGCTGACTGGACTGGTGGCGCGGGACCTGGCGCAGACTGGACTGGTGGCGCAGGACCTGGTGGAGCCGGTAACTGGAAAAGCAGGGAGGTTAGATTGTCCACCAGGAGCTCCTGGAGACTGAAAATCTGACGGAGTCGGACCAGCTCAGCTCGGAGACCGGCGAGCTCTGTTGGATGGGCTGTGGGTTCGGTCCTTTGGCCTGGAGATGAGGGAGCTGCTGACTGGACCGGAGGCGGAGCCGCTGGCTGGACAGAAACCTTCTCCTGGAGATACGAGGAGGATAGGGTGTCCAGCTGGAACTCCTGGAGGCTGATGAGTTGACGGAGCCGGTCAAGCTCCACTTGGAGGCCGGCGAGCTCCGTCTGATGGGCTGTAGGCGTGGCCCCTCCGCACCTGGCGAGGGCAGGACCGGCGGTGACCGGAGGCAGAGCCGCTGCAGGGGTAGACTCGGCAGGTAGAGACGCTGGAGGAGACGTCGTCGACTTCTGGAGTGGAGGAGACGTCGTCGACTTCTGGGCTGGTGGAGACGTCGTCGACTTCTGGGCTGGAGGAGACGTCGTCGACTTCTGGGCTGGAGGAGACGTCGTCGACTTCTGGGTTGGAGGAGACGTCGTCGACTTCTGGGCTGGAGGAGACGTCGTCGACTTCTGGGCTGGAGGAAACGTCGCCGACCTCTGGGCTGGAGGAGGAGACGTCGCCGACCTCTGGGCTGGAGGAGGAGACGTCGCCGACCTCTGGGCTGGAGGAGGAGACGTCGACCCCTGGGCTGGAGGCGACGTCGACCCCTGGGCTGGGGGCGTTGACATCTGGGCTGGAGGCGTCGACCTCCGGGCTGGAGGCGTCGACTTTTGGACTGGAGGCGTCGACTTCTGGACTGGAGGCGCCGACTTCCTGACTGGAGGCGCCGACTTCCTGACTGGAGGCATCGACTTCTGGACTGTAGGCATCGACTTCTGGACTGGAGGCGCCGCCGATTTCTGGAGTGGAGGCGCCGCAGGAGGGGCCGCCAACTTCTGGAGTCGAGGCGGAACCGCTGCAGACGGGACCGCTTCCTTGGCTGGTGCCGCCGGACTGTGCGCTGACAACTGGACCGGCTGGCCCGGGGGCAGAGCCTCTTGGACAGGCTGGCCCGGGGACGGAGCCTCTTGGACAGGCTGGCTCCGGGGCGGAGACTCTTGGACAGGCTGGCCTGGGGGCGGGGCCTATTGTACCACCGCGGGACCTGGCACTGACTGGAAAGGTGGCGCGGGACCTGCCGCTGACTGGACGGGTGGCGCGGAACCTGGCGCTGACTGGATGGGTGGCGCGGGACCTGGCGCTGACTGGACGGGTGGCGCGGGACCTGGCGCTGACTGGACGGGTGGCACGGGACCTGGCGCTGACTGGACTGGTGGCGCGGGACCTGGCGCTGACTGGACTGGTGGCGCGGGACCTGGCGCTGACTGGACTGGTGGCGCGGGACCTGGCGCAGACTGGACTGGTGGCGCAGGACCTGGTGGAGCCGGTAACTGGAAAAGCAGGGAGGTCAGATTGTCCACCAGGAGCTCCTGGAGACTGAAAATCTGACGGAGTCGGACCAGCTCAGCTCGGAGACCGGCGAGCTCTGTTGGATGGGCTGTGGGCTCGGTCCTTTGGCCTGGAGACGCGGGAGCTGCTGACTGGACCGGAGGCGGGGCCGCTGGCTGGACAGAAACCTTCTCCTGGAGATACGAGGAGGATAGGGTGTCCAGCTGGAACTCCTGGAGGCTGATGAGTTGACGGAGCCGGTCAAGCTACACTTGGAGGCCGGCGAGCTTCGTCTGATGGGCTGTAGGCGTGGTCCCTCCGCACCTGGCGAGGGCAGGACCGGCGGTGACCGGAGGCAGAGCCACTGCAGGGGTAGACTCGGCAGGTAGAGACGCTGGAGGAGACGTAGTCGACCTCTGGGCTGGAGGAGACGTCGTCGACTTCTGGGCTGGTGGAGACGTCGTCGACTTCTGGGCTGGTGTAGACGTCGTCGACTTCTGGGCTGGAGGAGACAACATCGACTTCTGGGCTGGAGGAAACATCGTCGACTTCTGGGCTGGAGGAGACGTCGCCGACCTCTGGGCTGGAGGAGGAGACGTCGACCCCTGGGCTGGAGGAGGAGACGTCGACCCCTGGGCTGGAGGCGACGTCGACGTCTGGGCTGGAGGCGACGACGTCTGGGCTGGAGGCGTCGACGTCTGGGCTGGGGGCGTCGACGTCTGGGTTGGGGGCGTCGACGTCTGGGCTGGAGGCGTCGACCTCTGGGCTGGAGGCGTCGACCTCCGGGCTGGAGGCGTCGACTTCCGGACTGAAGGCGTCAACTTCTCGACTGGAGGTGTCGACTTCTCGACTGGAGGTGTCGACTTCTGGACTGGAGGCATCGACTTCTGGACTGGAGGCGCCGACTTCTGGAGTGGAGGCGCCGACTTCTGGACTGGAGGCGCCGCCGACTTCTGGAGTGGAGGTGCCGCAGGAGGGGCCGCCAACTTCTGGAGTGGAGGCGGAGCCGCTGCAGACGGGACCGCTTCCCTGGCTGGTGCCGCCGGACTGTGCACTGACAACTGGACAGGCTGGCCCGGGGGCAGAGCCTCTTGGACAGGCTGGCCCGGGGACGGAGCCTCTTGGACCACCGCGGGACCTGGCGCTGACTGGACGGCTAGCGCGGGACCTGGCGCTCACTGGTCGGGTGGCGCGGGACCTAGCGCTGAATGGACTGGTGGCGCGGGACCTGGCGCAGACTGGACTGGTGGCGCGGGACCTGGCGCAGACTGGACTGGTGGCGCGGGACCTGGCGCTGACTGGACTGGTGGCGCGGGACCTGGCGCAGACTGGACTGGTTGCGCAGGACCTGGTGGAGCCGGTAACTGGAAAAGCAGGGAGGTTAGATTGTCCACCAGGAGCTCCTGGAGACTGAAAATCTGACGGAGTCGGACCAGCTCAGCTCGGAGACCGGCGAGCTCTGTTGGATGGGCTGTGGGTTCGGTCCTTTGGCCTGGAGATGAGGGAGCTGCTGACTGGACCGGAGGCGGAGCCGCTGGCTGGACAGAAACCTTCTCCTGGAGATACGAGGAGGATAGGGTGTCCAGCTGGAACTCCTGGAGGCTGATGAGTTGACGGAGCCGGTCAAGCTCCACTTGGAGGCCGGCGAGCTCCGTCTGATGGGCTGTAGGCGTGGCCCCTCCGCACCTGGCGAGGGCAGGACCGGCGGTGACCGGAGGCAGAGCCGCTGCAGGGGTAGACTCGGCAGGTAGAGACGCTGGAGGAGACGTCGTCGACTTCTGGAGTGGAGGAGACGTCGTCGACTTCTGGGCTGGTGGAGACGTCGTCGACTTCTGGGCTGGAGGAGACGTCGTCGACTTCTGGGCTGGAGGAGACGTCGTCGACTTCTGGGTTGGAGGAGACGTCGTCGACTTCTGGGCTGGAGGAGACGTCGTCGACTTCTGGGCTGGAGGAGACGTCGTCGACTTCTGGGCTGGAGGAGACGTCGCCGACCTCTGGGCTGGAGGAGGAGACGTCGCCGACCTCTGGGCTGGAGGAGGAGACGTCGACCCCTGGGCTGGAGGCGACGTCGACCCCTGGGCTGGGGGCATTGACATCTGGGCTGGAGGCGTCGACCTCCGGGCTGGAGGCGTCGACCTTTGGACTGGAGGCGTCGACTTCTGGACTGGAGGCGCCGACTTCTGGACTGGAGGCGCCGACTTCCTGACTGGAGGCGCCGACTTCCTGACTGGAGGCATCGACTTCTGGACTGGAGGCATCGACTTCTGGACTGGAGGCGCCGCCGATTTCTTGAGTGGAGGCGCCGCAGGAGGGGCCGCCAACTTCTGGAGTCGAGGCGGAACCGCTGCAGACGGGACCGCTTCCTTGGCTGGTGCCGCCGGACTGTGCGCTGACAACTGGACCGGCTGGCCCGGGGGCAGAGCCTCTTGGACAGGCTGGCCCGGGGACGGAGCCTCTTGGACAGGCTGGCTCCGGGGCGGAGACTCTTGGACAGGCTGGCCCGGGGGCGGAGCCTATTGGACCACCGCGGGACCTGGCACTGACTGGAAGGGTGGCGCGGGACCTGGCGCTGACTGGACGGGTGACGCGGGACCTATCGCTGACTGGACTGGTGGCGCGGGACCTGGCGCAGACTGGACTGGTGGCGCGGGACCTGGCGCAGACTGGACTGGTGGCGCGGGACCTGGCGCAGACTGGACTGGTGGCGCGGGACCTGGCGCAGACTGGACTGGTGGCGCAGGACCTGGTGGAGCCGGTAACTGGAAAAGCAGGGAGGTTAGATTGTCCACCAGGAGCTCCTGGAGCCTGAAAATCTGACGGAGTCGGACCAGCTCAGCTCGGAAACCGGCGAGCTCTGTTGGATGGGCTGTGGGTTCGGTCCTTTGGCCTGGAGATGAGGGAGCTGCTGACTGGACCGGAGGTGGGGCCGCTGGCTGGACAGAAACCTTCTCCTGGAGATACGAGGAGGATAGGATGTCCAGCTGGAACTCCTGGAGGCTGATGAGTTGACGGAGCCAGTCAAGCTCCACTTGGAGGCTGGTGAGCTCCGTCTGATGGGCTGTAGGCGTGGGCCCTCCGCCTGTAGATGAAGGAGGTGCTGACTGGACCGGAGATGGGGCCGCTGATCTGACTGGGGTGGGTCCAAGCTGGTGTCCCAAGCCGGGGTAGCGGTGAGCCCGTGGTTCCGTCCTGGGACAGGGGTTGACGCTGGAGCCCGGCATCCTTCCCAACACCGTGGGCTAACTCTGGGGGAGCACACTGCCAGTCTGGTGCCCACATAGCAGGAGCGGTCTAGCTGCGTCTCCCAGTCCAAACCCCAACTGGCTCCGGGAGGGTGGAGAGGATCGCCGAGGCCGGGGTTCGGCAGCGGCGTCTGCGGCGAGGCGACGCCGGAGGAGGAGAAGCCGGCCGGTGGTTTGAGGTGAGGAACTGAAGCAGGTACTCCCAGGGGAGAACCTCCCCGCTGGATCCTTTAGGAGTTTGGTTCATTCTGTCACGGCGTGCTGGTGAGTGAAGCGGAGGTGAGGATCCACATGTGGGTGAGGAAGGCAGGCAGATAGACACGAACGTTTAGTATAGTTTAATATAAAAACACGCTGGACACTGAAACAATGAACCAACAAAAGACAAAGAACTGAGAGGGTTTAAATCAGAAACCGTCTCAGGCAAGCTCAACTGCATGCTCGTCGTCCCCATCGGGGTCTTGACCTGACTCCAGCTCGTCACCGTAACAGACTTGAGTGGGCAAATGCTCACATTGAATGGCGTCTGGCATGTTGGAGAGGTGTTGTCTTCACAGTTGAATCTCGGTTTACATTGTTCAGGGCAGATGGCAGACAGCGTGTGTGGCGTCATGCGGATGAGCAATTTGCTGATGTCAATGTTGTGGATCGAGTGGCCCATGGTGGTGGTGGGGTTATGGTATGGACAGGCATCTGTTATGGATGAAGAACACAGGTGCATTTTATTGATGGCATTTTGAATGCACAGAGATACCGTGATGAGATCCTGAGGCCCATTGTTGTGCCGTACATCCATGAACATTACCTCATGTTTCAGCAAGATAATGCACGGCCCCATGTTGCAAGGATCTGTACACAATTCTTGGAAGCTGAAAATGTCCCAGTTCTTGCATGGCCACGCATACTCACCGAACATGTCACCCATTGAGCATGTTTGGGATGTGCTTGACCGGCGTATACGACAGCGTGTACCAGTTCCCACTAATATCCAACAACTTCGCACAACCATTGAAGAGGAGTGGACCAACATTCCACAGGCCACAATTGACAATCTGATCAACTCTATGCGAAGAAGATGTGTTGCACTGCATAAGGCAAATGGTGGTCACACCAGATACTGACCGGTTCTGAGTCCCCAGACCCCTAATAAAGCAATTAACTGCACATTCCTGGGTGGCCTTTAATTGTGGGCAGTATAAGGTACACCTGTGCACTACTCATGATGTCAGATCAGCATCTTGATGTGGCACACCTGTGAGGTGGGATGGATTATCTTAGCAAAGCACAGGTGCTCACTATCATAAATTTAGACTGATTTGTGATCAATGTTTGAGAGAAATGTAATATTGTGTATCTGGACTGAATTTCAGATCTTTAAGTCCATCTCATGAAAAATCGGAGCAGAAACAAAGGTGTTGCGTTTATATTTTTGTTGAGTGTAGGTTCCTACATCACCTTTAGCTCCATCCATTCACAGTAAATGCTTAGTTCACTTGTCATGTTTTAATTGTTTCTAAAATAAATTCTTACAATTATAAACCTGACTCTTTTCTGAATCAAGACGAGGTGTGTATAATTACTTAATAAAGCAAAAATCCTATAATCTTCTGATATTTACAATAAAGATCAAGTAAGGTAATATTGTATATTTATACAGAATATCAAATAATACACATTTGCCTCCGCTACACAAAGATTTTTTTTTTTGTAAACCAATTTTAAAAATATACACTTAACAGATGTATTTTAGGGCAGAATTTTAAAACTAACTTATAACAAATAAATGTATTTTATTGACACTACAGCTGAGTCAATATTTACAACCTGAAAAAAGTTTATTTACCTGATCTCGGCACGTTCACTCATGCCCTCAGTCGGATGCTTTCTTAAGAGATGCAGCAGCATGGAAGAAGTGCTGTTGTGGTAGCTCCACCTTGCAATGCTTGCATACAATGGCGTTTTCCTTGCTTTTTAATGTAAAGTGATCCCATGCCTTGGAAAACTTCTGTCACTTACTATATCCTTCGTTTTGGTCTTGCTCGTTTTCATTTATTTCCATGGCGTCTGCCATTGTCGGCTGCCCAGCTGAAAAGACGAAAAGACCGCTGCGCGCTGTGCAGTAGAGTACATGGCACGTATAATCAATGACGTAACCGCGTTGCGCAACACATAAAGAATCCATGCGCAATGCCGGATATTCAGCTATGGTCTATTTAACGAGTCCTCGAGGCAGCGGAAAATTCTCGAATATTTTTTGTCAGCGAATCATTCGAGTTACTCGAGGAATCATTGCAGCCCTAATCAGCATAATCATTTTTAAAGCTAATCAATATAATCTTTTTGAGAATAATCATTTTTACACTTAACCAATATAACCTTTTCTGTTTAAACTAATATAGTCAACTTCAGTCTAATTGCTGTCAGGTTATGAATGTGTTGGTCAATCATTTAATCTTCATATATAAGGAAATAAAACTTTGTCGAAGTGCTGCAGACTAACAGAGATAACGTTCCAGAAAACATTGGTGTTGAAAGTTTCTATAACAATGGCCTGACTCTTACTGCTTGTGGTCAAAAGAAGATCACGAGTTATGTCATGGGGAAGTGTCTGATTGATAAACTTTTGACCTCGTTGATGAGCCAGAGATCACAAGTTCAGTCTTAGAAAAAGTCTTGGATGTTGAGGGTCAGGGAAAGTCAGAAGGTGCTTTAGACTGTGAACTCATGAAGACCGCTCACATGAGGAGGAGTAGTGTATGACTGTGAAGTGGGAACGCCCCAGTCTATTGTGGAACTGTTGTAAAATTTAAAAAAATTTTCATGCAATTCAATAAAAGGGCTGACGAGAAGAGTCGAAAGTTAGAAGATACATCGGCAGGGAACTGCTTGTGTTCTTCTCACCAGAAGCCAACCAAAGATCTTTGTGTGTGTACATATTATAATGGGCTTAAAGTAGGGCTGGGCAATAAATCGAAAATGTATCGTTATCGAAATTTCTGACTCTTATTGAGATCATTTTTCCCATGTCAATAAATTTGATAATAAAAAAATGAAAAGATGTGTGTAGCTGGGCAACATTCATGTCCCTTTAAGAAGCTGTACCACCTTGAGATGCGTAAAAATGTGACTAAATATAATACATGTGACAGCCCCATCTAGTGGACAACTTACCTGCAGTTATGGTCCATTTATCATTATTGAGGTTAAATCCTCAATATATTGTGATATTAGTTTTAGGCCATATTGCCCAGCCCTAGCTTAAAGTGTGGATCTCTCTTCAGGGTCACCTCCAAAGAACCAGGGAGTGGTTAGATGGAATAATTTCCACCACGACAGCCCCCATAATTCTGGTATGAAAGTGAAGCCAACAAGGAAGAGGCACACAAAAAATGCATTTCCACCCTCATCCACCAGAAGAGAGCTAATCCTCATCGAATCACATGTCAAAAATGCCAATTTGACAGCAGAGATAAACTGATCAGAAAGCCCTTTAAGCTTTAATAGATCTAGTTAACATTCATGAAAACTCTGAGGGGGCAAATTTTTTTTATAAATTCATAATCATTGCAACCCAAAGTCAGTCCTACCACACTGCTGAATCCTGCCGGTGCTGTTTCCTCAGTGAGGTTCAGTACATCTCGTTCATCACCCTTGGAAAAGGAGATGATGTGTTCTGGTCCGGCTCTCCACTCCCTCGTCGAGGAGACTTCTAACCACAGAATAGAGGCTTTACTATCTAGTACTCAAAATCTATCTTAATGATATTGGCCACAGGCTAAATTCCTTTGAATGGCATGTTTAAAGTATAAAACCTCAATGAAAAATGTTTTTGGATTTTCACGGCTGGAATTTGAAGAAAATCTGATGTTTCTGACTGGCACGGGAAAAACAGAAACTAGCTTCAGGTCTAAGCCCTGGACAGCTGGTGACGTTTCACAGGAGGTCTGAAGAAAAAGCACCTGACTACGATGTTTCTGTGTTAAGAGTTATAGCTGAGAACAATGTGTCATCAGTCAAGATGTAGCTTCTGAAGCCTCTGCTAGTCGGTCAGATTGTTTTTTTCTCTGGGATGATTACCGGAGAAGTTCAACCGAACTCCGACCCCGCTAGCTGGATATCACTAACGGAGGTGCAGACATGTGTTGGACCGTTTGACGCAGAAGACCCGCGACCCGATTTGGACACCGGGAAGGATTCTGTTAGTCTTAAGAACCAAAATCGGTACAGTTTGTTTACTTTTGTTAAATATTTAATTTTTGTGCTTGTACCACCGGGAGCTCTCAGCTGACTACAGGTCTTAACTCCATCATGCTGTCCTGATGTGTAATTCAGTAATCTACAGAAAAAAAACAAAATTATGTGCTGCCAATTTTACAGCTGCATGTATATATTAGGGGTTTAACGGTTCGGGCCACTTGCGTACCATTTTGGTTCATTTTCCATTAAATAATGAAATTTTGTTTGCATGATTTAAGTGCAGCAGATCAAAGTTCATAGGCGAGTTTCCGCACCGACGCTGTATTGAGTGACGCATGATGGTTGCACGCACCTGATCTCCGATTAAAAAAGGTGATCTGCAAATTCTGATCAACGTCTTTCTGAGCAGATCAAACCAGCTGGCTGTCGCTGCTACTGTGGAGACAGTAGAGACGCTGAACGTAAACAACATGTCTACTGAACTTTTCCCCCACGGCAGTTGATGTAATGTTTTCATTCTACAACAAAAAATACGATGCGGAGAAAGCTCGTTATTTAACAGGGTATCTGCAGGTTTAAGGGAGCCAAATTTAAGGCTTTTTAAGACCTTTTTTAAGGCCACTTTGACCAAATTTAAGCTATTTTTTAATTATATTTAAGCTATAATTTTCAGCTATTGCCTGGCACTGGTGCTAACCACGTCGCAAACGTGGGATTACCCACCCAGTTACCATTAAACTTGCACTTCCCCATGGTGCAAGCTCCCACTAGCTTAACCAGCTAATGTGCTCATCTAAAAATAGTCCCCTTTCACAACCAACTGAATGTGTACAGTTCCACTTATGCCAATATCATAAACAAAAAATGCTGAACACTAACTACAAATTCTTGTTCATTGGGTCTTTGGTAATTTAAGACATTTGGAAACTGTAATTAAGGATTATTTGTCATTTCTAATGATTTTTAAGACCTTAAATTTAAAAAAGCAAATTTAAAACTTTAAGACTTTTTAAGGACCTGCGGATACCCTCTAATATGAGTTTTAAAGAAGAAAGTGGGCAGTCTGAGTTGAGTTTTCAAGGCTCACTGCAGAAATAAAAACAAGGCGCATCAACAGTCAAACACGTATGAGAGTGACACTCATAGCTGCGCAAATAAACTGTGAAATATTTAAAGACATCATACTAGATCAGCAGCTTGTGAGGACACCTGGTTCTGCTCACTACAGAAGCCGCTTCAGACAAAAAATAAATAAATATAATAATATACAGAAAACGATTTGAACTGAGCTCTTCAAAACACTGAACCGAATCGGATACGATTTTAGCGTACTGTTATACCTCTAACGATTAGAGACTCATTTATATAGTTTAATAGCAAAAAAGTTGATTTGAGGGTGACTTGCTCTTTAACAAAATGAAAAACTGAACCAAGTTCATATTTATATAATTGGTAAAGTATAGTTACACTGAATTTTTACAATTTTAATGCTGAGTCTGGCCAATACCTTTGATAGTCATATATAGCACATGTACCCTGTATATAGCATGTCAAAGATTACTATTGAGCACAATAAATCTTTACAAAAATCCATTTTTATTACAATGATTTTCTTTGTAATAATTTCTTCCCAAAAGATAAAAATATAACCTTAAATCATGGCTGTAAATCTGTTTTTAACAAAAGTGTTTTCACAGATGTGAAGTTTTCTTTAAATAATTAAGTACAGAATCATTTAATTTACCCATTCATAAAAAAATCAGGTCTCTGGTTTCATCACCATCTTTTAGCAGTATCGCTGTACAAAGTGGAGGTTATTTGGCAAAGAAAAAATGTTACAGCAAATGGAAAACTCCTATAATGGTGCCTGTCTGGTGACATTTGAGGGGGAAAAATAACTTGCGGCCACGACTGCGTGGCAAGGTTCCCCCCCCCAATGTCACCAGACTAGCTTCATACTAGTGATTAAAACCAATACATTTTCAACATACTGTCAGTGAACTGGTACTTAAACGTTTTAGCACATAAATAAGTTTTTTCCAACTCAGTTTCACTTTAAGATAAGCTTTTGCTGCTAGTCCGTTAGCGGTCTTAAAACTGCCTACTCACCAAAACGTTCAAAAGTCATCCGGTTTTCTCGACACTCCAATTATCCAGAATGCATCATCTGTTACACAAAAACATTTTTAGGTAAGTAATAGGTAGAAAGGTTAACTTCTGAACTGTTTTTCCTCATAACTTTACCGCACCGTTCCCATTTTTCTGTCTCCTCAGATGTTTTGACGACAAGGTCCTCACACCTGCACATCCACAATAACAAGTACAGTTAAGTTAGACTACAACACATAACTTGTTTTCTTTACCAGTCAGGACTTCCATATTAAAGAAGGCGTGTTTCTGAGTTGTCTTGGTAACATCTTTCCTGTCAGCCTCTGATTGACTGTGAAAATCATAACATAAATTCTTTAAAACTAAGTCACTTTGAGTGATTTGCCAGTTCTAGAGAAAGCTTCAGACCGGCCATCTTTAGCATATCTCTTTAATAATCAAAGATTTTGACACATCATCAAAACCTTTTTGCACCTACAAAGCTGAGACAGCAAACAGTTCATGCAGAACAAAGCTGATATTGTTCAACTCCTTAAGAGTTATTCCTGAGACGCAAGCTGATTCCAACCTGTGCTGCGTGGTGATATCTTTTGGACCGGAGAAGTCGGTGCTCGCAGTCAATCTACCGGACCTGGGTGCCCAGAGGTCATCCTGCCTCTCTGACCTCCGAATCCGTGACGAAGGTCATCAAAAGGGTGAGGTAGAACACAGAGATTGCGTCTGAATGTGCTTCTGAAGATAACATCATAGTTTAGAACAAACCAAATTCTTTTTCATCCAGAGACGCCGCTTTCCGAGATTCTGAAGTTCTGACCAACACCGCATTTACACATACACTCAACAAAAATATAAACGCAACACCTTTGTTTCTGCTCCGATTTTCCATGAGATGGACATAAAGATCTAAAATACATTCCAGATACACAATATTACCATTTTTCTCAAACATTGTTCACAAATCAATCTAAATGTGTGATAGTGAGCACTTCTGCATTGCTGAGATAATCTGTCACGGCATGCTGGTGAGTGAAGCGGAGGTGAGGATCCACATGCGGGTGAGGAAGGCAGGCAGATAGACACGAACGTTTAGTAAAGTTTAATATAAAAACGCGCTGGACACTGAAACAATAAACCGTCAAAAGACACAGAACCGAGAGGGTTTAAATACATGAGGGCTGGGAGCTTGGGTGATTGGAAAAAGAGAGGTAGGTGGGAGCAATTAACAGAGACACATGACTGAACAGAATGGGGAAACAGGACAGGGTGTGACATAATCCATCCCACCTCACAGGTATGCCACATCAAGATGCTGATCCGACATCATGAGTAGTGCACAGGTGTACCTTATACTGCCCACAATAAAAGCACCCCCCCCCCCCCACCCCACCCCACCCCCCAGAGAGCGGATTCCAGACGCCCACAGGAACACAGAGCAGGGCGGGAGGAGGGGGACCAGGAAGGAGGGCCGAGAAGAACCGAGAGATTGTTGGAGAAGAGGCAGGGACCAGTAGAGTCCAGGGGCCTGCGTCTGGGGCAGAGGAGGAGACGGCGACGGGCTCTGAGGGGCCTACGTCTGGGACAGAGGAGGAGACGACAACGGGCTCTGGGGGGCCTGCGTCTGGGGCAGAGGAGGAGACGGTGACAGGCTCTGGGGGGGCCTGCGTCTGGGGCAGAGGAAGAGACGGCGGCGGGCTCTGGGAGGCTCGCGCCTGGCGAGGGCAGGACCGGCGGTGACCAGAGGCAGAGCCGCTGCAGGGGTAGACTCGGCAGGTAGAGACGCTGGAGGAGACGTAGTCGACTTCTGGACTGGAGGAGACGTTGTCGACTTCTGGACTGGAGGAGACGTCGTCGACTTCTGGACTGGAGGAGACTTCGTCGACTTCTGGGCTGGTGGGGACGTCGTCGACTTCTGGGCTGGTGGAGACGTCAACGACTTCTGGGCTGGTGGAGACGTCGTCGACTTCTGGGCTGGAGGAGACGTCGTCGACTTCTGGGCTGGAGGAGACAACGTCGACTTCTGGGCTGGAGGAGACGTCGTCGACTTCTGGGCTGGAGGAGACGTCGTCGACTTCTGGGCTGGAGGAGACGTCGTCGACCTCTGGGCTGGAGGAGACGTCGTTGACTTCTGGGCTGGAGGAGACGTCGCCGACCTCTGGGCTGGAGGAGGAGGAGTTGAACTCTGAGCTGGAGGAGGAGACGTTGACCCTTGGGCTGGAGGCGACGTCGACGTCTGGGCTGGAGGCGTCGACGTCTGGTCTGGAAGCGTCGACCTCTGGGCTGGAGGCGTCGACCTCCGGGCTGGAGGCGTCGACTTCCGGGCTGGAGGCGTCGACTTCCGGGCTGGAGGCGTCGACTTCTGGACTGGAGGCGTCGACTTCTGGACTGGAGGCGCCGCCGACTTGTGGAGTGGAGGCGCCGCCGACTTCTGGAGTGGAGGCGCCGCAGGAGGGGCCACCAACTTCTGGAGTGGAGGTGGAGCCGCTGCAGACGGGACCGCTCCCCTGGCTGGTTCCGCCGGACTGTGCGCTGACAACTGGACAGGCTGGCCCGGGGGCGGAGACTCTTGGACCACCGCGGGACCTGGCGCTGACTGGACGGGTGGCGCGGAACCTGGCGCTGACTGGACGGGTGGCGCGGAACCTGGCGCTGACTGGACGGGTGGTGCGGGACCTGGCGCAGACTGGACTGGTGGCGCAGGACCTGGTGGAGCCGGTAACTGGAAAAGCAGGGAGGTTAGATTGTCCACCAGGAGCTCCTGGAGACTGAAAATCTGACGGAGTCGGACCAGCTCAGCTCGGAGACCGGCGAGCTCTGTTGGATGGGCTGTGGGCTCGGTCCTTTGGCCTGGAGACGCGGGAGCTACTGACTGGACCGGAGGCGGGGCCGCTGGCTGGACAGAAACCTTCTCCTGGAGATACGAGGAGGATAGGGTGTCCAGCTGGAACTCCTGGAGGCTGATGAGTTGACGGAGCCAGTCAAGCTACACTTGGAGGCCGGCGAGCTTCGTCTGATGGGCTGTAGGCGTGGTCCCTCCGCACCTGGCGAGGGCAGGACCGGCGGTGACCGGAGGCAGAGCCACTGCAGGGGTAGACTCGGCAGGTAGAGACGCTGGAGGAGACGTAGTCGACTTCTGGGCTGGTAGAGACGTCGTCGACTTCTGGGCTGGTGTAGACGTCGTCGACTTCTGGGCTGGAGGAGACGTCGTCGACTTCTGGGCTGGAGGAGACGTCGTCGACTTCTGGGCTGGAGGAGACGTCGTCGACTTCTGGGCTGGAGGAGACGTCGTCGACTTCTGGGCTGGAGGAGACGTCGTCGACTTCTGGGCTGGAGGAGACGTCGCCGACCTCTGGGCTGGAGGAGACGTCGTCGACTTCTGGGCTGGAGGAGACGTCGTCGACTTCTGGGCTGGAGGAGACGTCGTCGACTTCTGGGCTGGAGGAGACGTCGTCGACTTCTGGGCTGGAGGAGACGTCGCCGACCTCTGGGCTGGAGGAGGAGACGTCGACCCCTGGGCTGGAGGAGGAGACGTCGACCCCTGGGCTGGAGGCGACGTCGACGTCTGGGCTGGGGGCGTCGACGTCTGGGCTGGAGGCGTCGACGTCTGGGCTGGGGGCGTCGACGTCTGGGCTGGGGGCGTCGACGTCTGGGCTGGAGGCGTCGACCTCTGGGCTGGAGGCGTCGACCTCCGGGCTGGAGGCGTCGACTTCCGGACTGAAGGCGTCAACTTCTCGACTGGAGTTGTCGACTTCTCGACTGGAGGTGTCGACTTCTGGACTGGAGGCATCGACTTCTGGACTGGAGGCGCCGACTTCTGGAGTGGAGGCGCCGACTTCTGGACTGGAGGCGCCGCCGACTTCTGGAGTGGAGGTGCCGCAGGAGGGGCCGCCAACTTCTGGAGTGGAGGCGGAGCCGCTGCAGACGGGACCGCTTCCCTGGCTGGTGCCGCCGGACTGTGCACTGACAACTGGACAGGCTGGCCCGGGGGCAGAGCCTCTTGGACAGGCTGGCCCGGGGACGGAGCCTCTTGGACCACCGCGGGACCTGGCGCTGACTGGACGGCTAGCGCGGGACCTGGCGCTCACTGGTCGGGTGGCGCGGGACCTAGCGCTGACTGGACTGGTGGCGCGGGACCTGGCGCAGACTGGACTGGTGGCGCGGGACCTGGCGCTGACTGGACTGGTGGCGCGGGACCTGGCGCAGACTGGACTGGTGGCGCAGGACCTGGTGGAGCCGGTAACTGGAAAAGCAGGGAGGTTAGATTGTCCACCAGGAGCTCCTGGAGACTGAAAATCTGACGGAGTCGGACCAGCTCAGCTCGGAGACCGGCGAGCTCTGTTGGATGGGCTGTGGGTTCGGTCCTTTGGCCTGGAGATGAGGGAGCTGCTGACTGGACCGGAGGCGGAGCCGCTGGCTGGACAGAAACCTTCTCCTGGAGATACGAGGAGGATAGGGTGTCCAGCTGGAACTCCTGGAGGCTGATGAGTTGACGGAGCCGGTCAAGCTCCACTTGGAGGCCGGCGAGCTCCGTCTGATGGGCTGTAGGCGTGGCCCCTCCGCACCTGGCGAGGGCAGGACCGGCGGTGACCGGAGGCAGAGCCGCTGCAGGGGTAGACTCGGCAGGTAGAGACGCTGGAGGAGACGTCGTCGACTTCTGGAGTGGAGGAGACGTCGTCGACTTCTGGGCTGGTGGAGACGTCGTCGACTTCTGGGCTGGAGGAGACGTCGTCGACTTCTGGGCTGGAGGAGACGTCGTCGACTTCTGGGTTGGAGGAGACGTCGTCGACTTCTGGGCTGGAGGAGACGTCGTCGACTTCTGGGCTGGAGGAAACGTCGCCGACCTCTGGGCTGGAGGAGGAGACGTCGCCGACCTCTGGGCTGGAGGAGGAGACGTCGCCGACCTCTGGGCTGGAGGAGGAGACGTCGACCCCTGGGCTGGAGGCGACGTCGACCCCTGGGCTGGGGGCGTTGACATCTGGGCTGGAGGCGTCGACCTCCGGGCTGGAGGCGTCGACTTTTGGACTGGAGGCGTCGACTTCTGGACTGGAGGCGCCGACTTCCTGACTGGAGGCGCCGACTTCCTGACTGGAGGCATCGACTTCTGGACTGTAGGCATCGACTTCTGGACTGGAGGCGCCGCTGATTTCTGGAGTGGAGGCGCCGCAGGAGGGGCCGCCAACTTCTGGAGTCGAGGCGGAACCGCTGCAGACGGGACCGCTTCCTTGGCTGGTGCCGCCGGACTGTGCGCTGACAACTGGACCGGCTGGCCCGGGGGCAGAGCCTCTTGGACAGGCTGGCCCGGGGACGGAGCCTCTTGGACAGGCTGGCTCCGGGGCGGAGACTCTTGGACAGGCTGGCCTGGGGGCGGAGCCTATTGTACCACCGCGGGACCTGGCACTGACTGGAAAGGTGGCGCGGGACCTGCCGCTGACTGGACGGGTGGCGCGGAACCTGGCGCTGACTGGATGGGTGGCGCGGGACCTGGCGCTGACTGGACGGGTGGCGCGGGACCTGGCGCTGACTGGACGGGTGGCACGGGACCTGGCGCTGACTGGACTGGTGGCGCGGGACCTGGCGCTGACTGGACTGGTGGCGCGGGACCTGGCGCTGACTGGACTGGTGGCGCGGGACCTGGCGCAGACTGGACTGGTGGCGCGGGACCTGGCGCAGACTGGACTGGTGGCGCAGGACCTGGTGGAGCCGGTAACTGGAAAAGCAGGGAGGTCAGATTGTCCACCAGGAGCTCCTGGAGACTGAAAATCTGACGGAGTCGGACCAGCTCAGCTCGGAGACCGGCGAGCTCTGTTGGATGGGCTGTGGGCTCGGTCCTTTGGCCTGGAGACGCGGGAGCTGCTGACTGGACCGGAGGCGGGGCCGCTGGCTGGACAGAAACCTTCTCCTGGAGATACGAGGAGGATAGGGTGTCCAGCTGGAACTCCTGGAGGCTGATGAGTTGACGGAGCCGGTCAAGCTACACTTGGAGGCCGGCGAGCTTCGTCTGATGGGCTGTAGGCGTGGTCCCTCCGCACCTGGCGAGGGCAGGACCGGCGGTGACCGGAGGCAGAGCCACTGCAGGGGTAGACTCGGCAGGTAGAGACGCTGGAGGAGACGTAGTCGACCTCTGGGCTGGAGGAGACGTCGTCGACTTCTGGGCTGGTGGAGACGTCGTCGACTTCTGGGCTGGTGTAGACGTCGTCGACTTCTGGGCTGGAGGAGACAACATCGACTTCTGGGCTGGAGGAAACATCGTCGACTTCTGGGCTGGAGGAGACGTCGCCGACCTCTGGGCTGGAGGAGGAGACGTCGACCCCTGGGCTGGAGGAGGAGACGTCGACCCCTGGGCTGGAGGCGACGTCGACGTCTGGGCTGGGGGTGTCGACGTCTGGGCTGGAGGCGTCGACGTCTGGGCTGGGGGCGTCGACGTCTGGGTTGGGGGCGTCGACGTCTGGGCTGGAGGCGTCGACCTCTGGGCTGGAGGCGTCGACCTCCGGGCTGGAGGCGTCGACTTCCGGACTGAAGGCGTCAACTTCTCGACTGGAGGTGTCGACTTCTCGACTGGAGGTGTCGACTTCTGGACTGGAGGCATCGACTTCTGGACTGGAGGCGCCGACTTCTGGAGTGGAGGCGCCGACTTCTGGACTGGAGGCGCCGCCGACTTCTGGAGTGGAGGTGCCGCAGGAGGGGCCGCCAACTTCTGGAGTGGAGGCGGAGCCGCTGCAGACGGGACCGCTTCCCTGGCTGGTGCCGCCGGACTGTGCACTGACAACTGGACAGGCTGGCCCGGGGGCAGAGCCTCTTGGACAGGCTGGCCCGGGGACGGAGCCTCTTGGACCACCGCGGGACCTGGCGCTGACTGGACGGCTAGCGCGGGACCTGGCGCTCACTGGTCGGGTGGCGCGGGACCTAGCGCTGAATGGACTGGTGGCGCGGGACCTGGCGCAGACTGGACTGGTGGCGCGGGACCTGGCGCAGACTGGACTGGTGGCGCGGGACCTGGCGCTGACTGGACTGGTGGCGCGGGACCTGGCGCAGACTGGACTGGTGGCGCAGGACCTGGTGGAGCCGGTAACTGGAAAAGCAGGGAGGTTAGATTGTCCACCAGGAGCTCCTGGAGACTGAAAATCTGACGGAGTCGGACCAGCTCAGCTCGGAGACCGGCGAGCTCTGTTGGATGGGCTGTGGGTTCGGTCCTTTGGCCTGGAGATGAGGGAGCTGCTGACTGGACCGGAGGCGGAGCCGCTGGCTGGACAGAAACCTTCTCCTGGAGATACGAGGAGGATAGGGTGTCCAGCTGGAACTCCTGGAGGCTGATGAGTTGACGGAGCCGGTCAAGCTCCACTTGGAGGCCGGCAAGCTCCGTCTGATGGGCTGTAGGCGTGGCCCCTCCGCACCTGGCGAGGGCAGGACCGGCGGTGACCGGAGGCAGAGCCGCTGCAGGGGTAGACTCGGCAGGTAGAGACGCTGGAGGAGACGTCGTCGACTTCTGGAGTGGAGGAGACGTCGTCGACTTCTGGGCTGGTGGAGACGTCGTCGACTTCTGGGCTGGAGGAGACGTCGTCGACTTCTGGGCTGGAGGAGACGTCGTCGACTTCTGGGTTGGAGGAGACGTCGTCGACTTCTGGGCTGGAGGAGACGTCGTCGACTTCTGGGCTGGAGGAGACGTCGCCGACCTCTGGGCTGGAGGAGGAGACGTCGCCGACCTCTGGGCTGGAGGAGGAGACGTCGACCCCTGGGCTGGAGGCGACGTCGACCCCTGGGCTGGGGGCGTTGACATCTGGGCTGGAGGCGTCGACCTCCGGGCTGGAGGCGTCGACCTTTGGACTGGAGGCGTCGACTTCTGGACTGGAGGCGCCGACTTCCTGACTGGAGGCGCCGACTTCCTGACTGGAGGCATCGACTTCTGGACTGGAGGCATCGACTTCTGGACTGGAGGCGCCGCCGATTTCTTGAGTGGAGGCGCCGCAGGAGGGGCCGCCAACTTCTGGAGTCGAGGCGGAACCGCTGCAGACGGGACCGCTTCCTTGGCTGGTTCCGCCGGACTGTGCGCTGACAACTGGACCGGCTGGCCCGGGGGCAGAGCCTCTTGGACAGGCTGGCCCGGGGACGGAGCCTCTTGGACAGGCTGGCTCCGGGGCGGAGACTCTTGGACAGGCTGGCCCGGGGGCGGAGCCTATTGGACCACCGCGGGACCTGGCACTGACTGGAAGGGTGGCGCGGGACCTGGCGCTGACTGGACGGGTGGCGCGGAACCTGGCGCTGACTGGACTGGTGGCGCGGGACCTGGCGCAGACTGGACTGGTGGCGCAGGACCTGGTGGAGCCGGTAACTGGAAAAGCAGGGAGGTTAGATTGTCCACCAGGAGCTCCTGGAGACTGAAAATCTGACGGAGTCGGACCAGCTCAGCTCGGAGACCGGCGAGCTCTGTTGGATGGGCTGTGGGCTCGGTCCTTTGGCCTGGAGACGCGGGAGCTGCTGACTGGACCGGAGGCGGGGCCGCTGGCTGGACAGAAACCTTCTCCTGGAGATACGAGGAGGATAGGGTGTCCAGCTGGAACTCCTGGAGGCTGATGAGTTGACGGAGCCGGTCAAGCTACACTTGGAGGCCGGCGAGCTTCGTCTGATGGGCTGTAGGCGTGGTCCCTCCGCACCTGGCGAGGGCAGGACCGGCGGTGACCGGAGGCAGAGCCACTGCAGGGGTAGACTCGGCAGGTAGAGACGCTGGAGGAGACGTAGTCGACTTCTGGGCTGGAGGAGACGTCGTCGACTTCTGGGCTGGTGGAGACGTCGTCGACTTCTGGGCTGGTGTAGACGTCGTCGACTTCTGGGCTGGAGGAGACAACGTCGACTTCTGGGCTGGAGGAAACAACGTCGACTTCTGGGCTGGAGGAGACGTCGCCGACCTCTGGGCTGGAGGAGGAGACGTCGACCCCTGGGCTGGAGGAGGAGACGTCGACCCCTGGGCTGGAGGCGACGTCGACGTCTGGGCTGGGGGCGTCGACGTCTGGGCTGGAGGCGTCGACGTCTGGGCTGGGGGCGTCGACGTCTGGGCTGGGGGCGTCGACGTCTGGGTTGGGGGCGTCGACGTCTGGGTTGGGGGCGTCGACGTCTGGGCTGGAGGCGTCGACCTCTGGGCTGGAGGCGTCGACCTCTGGGCTGGAGGCGTCGACTTCCGGACTGAAGGCGTCAACTTCTCGACTGGAGGTGTCGACTTCTCGACTGGAGGTGTCGACTTCTGGACTGGAGGCATCGACTTCTGGACTGGAGGCGCCGACTTCTGGAGTGGAGGCGCCGACTTCTGGACTGGAGGCGCCGCCGACTTCTGGAGTGGAGGTGCCGCAGGAGGGGCCGCCAACTTCTGGAGTGGAGGCGGAGCCGCTGCAGACGGGACCGCTTCCCTGGCTGGTGCCGCCGGACTGTGCACTGACAACTGGACAGGCTGGCCCGGGGGCAGAGCCTCTTGGACAGGCTGGCCCGGGGACGGAGCCTCTTGGACCACCGCGGGACCTGGCGCTGACTGGACGGCTAGCGCGGGACCTGGCGCTCACTGGTCGGGTGGCGCGGGACCTAGCGCTGACTGGACTGGTGGCGCGGGACCTGGCGCAGACTGGACTGGTGGCGCGGGACCTGGCGCAGACTGGACTGGTGGCGCGGGACCTGGCGCTGACTGGACTGGTGGCGCGGGACCTGGCGCAGACTGGACTGGTGGCGCAGGACCTGGTGGAGCCGGTAACTGGAAAAGCAGGGAGGTTAGATTGTCCACCAGGAGCTCCTGGAGACTGAAAATCTGACGGAGTCGGACCAGCTCAGCTCGGAGACCGGCGAGCTCTGTTGGATGGGCTGTGGGTTCGGTCCTTTGGCCTGGAGATGAGGGAGCTGCTGACTGGACCGGAGGCGGAGCCGCTGGCTGGACAGAAACCTTCTCCTGGAGATACGAGGAGGATAGGGTGTCCAGCTGGAACTCCTGGAGGCTGATGAGTTGACGGAGCCGGTCAAGCTCCACTTGGAGGCCGGCGAGCTCCGTCTGATGGGCTGTAGGCGTGGCCCCTCCGCACCTGGCGAGGGCAGGACCGGCGGTGACCGGAGGCAGAGCCGCTGCAGGGGTAGACTCGGCAGGTAGAGACGCTGGAGGAGACGTCGTCGACTTCTGGAGTGGAGGAGACGTCGTCGACTTCTGGGCTGGTGGAGACGTCGTCGACTTCTGGGCTGGAGGAGACGTCGTCGACTTCTGGGCTGGAGGAGACGTCGTCGACTTCTGGGTTGGAGGAGACGTCGTCGACTTCTGGGCTGGAGGAGACGTCGTCTACTTCTGGGCTGGAGGAGACGTCGTCGACTTCTGGGCTGGAGGAGACGTCGCCGACCTCTGGGCTGGAGGAGGAGACGTCGCCGACCTCTGGGCTGGAGGAGGAGACGTCGACCCCTGGGCTGGAGGCGACGTCGACCCCTGGGCTGGGGGCATTGACATCTGGGCTGGAGGCGTCGACCTCCGGGCTGGAGGCGTCGACCTTTGGACTGGAGGCGTCGACTTCTGGACTGGAGGCGCCGACTTCTGGACTGGAGGCGCCGACTTCCTGACTGGAGGCGCCGACTTCCTGACTGGAGGCATCGACTTCTGGACTGGAGGCATCGACTTCTGGACTGGAGGCGCCGCCGATTTCTTGAGTGGAGGCGCCGCAGGAGGGGCCGCCAACTTCTGGAGTCGAGGCGGAACCGCTGCAGACGGGACCGCTTCCTTGGCTGGTGCCGCCGGACTGTGCGCTGACAACTGGACCGGCTGGCCCGGGGGCAGAGCCTCTTGGACAGGCTGGCCCGGGGACGGAGCCTCTTGGACAGGCTGGCTCCGGGGCGGAGACTCTTGGACAGGCTGGCCCGGGGGCGGAGCCTATTGGACCACCGCGGGACCTGGCACTGACTGGAAGGGTGGCGCGGGACCTGGCGCTGACTGGACGGGTGGCGCGGAACCTGGCGCTGACTGGACGGGTGGCGCGGGACCTGGCGCTGACTGGACGGGTGGCGCGGGAACTGGCGCTGACTGGACGGGTGGCACGGGACCTGGCGCTGACTGGACTGGTGGCGCGGGACCTGGCGCTGACTGAACTGGTGGCGCGGGACCTGGCGCAGACTGGACTGGTGGCGCAGGACCTGGTGGAGCCGGTAACTGGAAAAGCAGGGAGGTTAGATTGTCCACCAGGAGCTCCTGGAGACTGAAAATCTGACGGAGTCGGACCAGCTCAGCTCGGAGACCGGCGAGCTCTGTTGGATGGGCTGTGGGCTCGGTCCTTTGGCCTGGAGACGCGGGAGCTGCTGACTGGACCGGAGGCAGGGCCGCTGGCTGGACAGAAACCTTCTCCTGGAGATACGAGGAGGATAGGGTGTCCAGCTGGAACTCCTGGAGGCTGATGAGTTGACGGAGCCGGTCAAGCTACACTTGGAGGCCGGCGAGCTTCGTCTGATGGGCTGTAGGCGTGGTCCCTCCGCACCTGGCGAGGGCAGGACCGGCGGTGACCGGAGGCAGAGCCACTGCAGGGGTAGACTCGGCAGGTAGAGACGCTGGAGGAGACGTAGTCGACTTCTGGGCTGGAGGAGACGTCGTCGACTTCTGGGCTGGTGGAGACGTCGTCGACTTCTGGGCTGGTGTAGACGTCGTCGACTTCTGGGCTGGAGGAGACAACGTCGACTTCTGGGCTGGAGGAGACAACGTCGACTTCTGGGCTGGAGGAGACGTCGCCGACCTCTGGGCTGGAGGAGGAGACGTCGACCCCTGGGCTGGAGGAGGAGACGTCGACCCCTGGGCTGGAGGCGACGTCGACGTCTGGGCTGGGGGCGTCGACGTCTGGGCTGGAGGCGTCGACGTCTGGGCTGGGGGCGTCGACGTCTGGGCTGGGGGCGTCGACATCTGGGCTGGAGGCGTCGACCTCTGGGCTGGAGGCGTCGACCTCCGGGCTGGAGGCGTCGACTTCCGGACTGAAGGCGTCAACTTCTCGACTGGAGGTGTCGACTTCTCGACTGGAGGTGTCGACTTCTGGACTGGAGGCATCGACTTCTGGACTGGAGGCGCCGACTTCTGGAGTGGAGGCGCCGACTTCTGGACTGGAGGCGCCGCCGACTTCTGGAGTGGAGGTGCCGCAGGAGGGGCCGCCAACTTCTGGAGTGGAGGCGGAGCCGCTGCAGACGGGACCGCTTCCCTGGCTGGTGCCGCCGGACTGTGCACTGACAACTGGACAGGATGGCCCGGGGGCGGAGCCTCTTGGACAGGCTGGCCCGGGGACGGAGCCTCTTGGACCACCGCGGGACCTGGCGCTGACTGGACGGCTAGCGCGGGACCTGGCGCTCACTGGTCGGGTGGCGCGGGACCTAGCGCTGACTGGACTGGTGGCGCGGGACCTGGCGCAGACTGGACTGGTGGCGCGGGACCTGGCGCTGACTGGACTGGTGGCGCGAGACCTGGCGCAGACTGGACTGGTGGCGCAGGACCTGGTGGAGCCGGTAACTGGAAAAGCAGGGAGGTTAGATTGTCCACCAGGAGCTCCTGGAGACTGAAAATCTGACGGAGTCGGACCAGCTCAGCTCGGAGACCGGCGAGCTCTGTTGGATGGGCTGTGGGTTCGGTCCTTTGGCCTGGAGATGAGGGAGCTGCTGACTGGACCGGAGGCGGAGCCGCTGGCTGGACAGAAACCTTCTCCTGGAGATACGAGGAGGATAGGGTGTCCAGCTGGAACTCCTGGAGGCTGATGAGTTGACGGAGCCGGTCAAGCTCCACTTGGAGGCCGGCGAGCTCCGTCTGATGGGCTGTAGGCGTGGCCCCTCCGCACCTGGCGAGGGCAGGACCGGCGGTGACCGGAGGCAGAGCCGCTGCAGGGGTAGACTCGGCAGGTAGAGACGCTGGAGGAGACGTCGTCGACTTCTGGAGTTGAGGAGACGTCGTCGACTTCTGGGCTGGAGGAGACGTCGTCGACTTCTGGGCTTGAGGAGACGTCGTCGACTTCTGGGCTGGAGGAGACGTCGTCGACTTCTGGGTTGGAGGAGACGTCGTCGACTTCTGGGCTGGAGGAGACGTCGTCGACTTCTGGGCTGGAAAAGACGTCGTCGACTTCTGGGCTGGAGGAGACGTCGCCGACCTCTGGGCTGGAGGAGGAGACGTCGACCCCTGGGCTGGAGGAGGAGACGTCGACCCCTGGGCTGGAGGCGATGTCGACATCTGGGCTGGGGGCGTCGACGTCTGGGCTGGGGGCGTCGACGTCTGGGCTGGAGGCGTCGACGTCTGGGCTGGGGGCGTCGACGTCTGGGCTGGAGGCGTCGACTTCTGGGCTGGAGGCGTCGACCTCTGGGCTGGAGGCGTCGACCTCCGGGCTGGAGGCGTCGACTTCCGGACTGAAGGCGTCAACTTCTGGACTGGAGGCGTCGACTTCTCGACTGGAGGTGTCGACTTCTGGACTGGAGGCGTCGACTTCTGGACTGGAGGCGCCGACTTCTGGAGTGGAGGCGCCGACTTCTGGACTGGAGGCGCCGACTTCTGGACTGGAGGCGACGCCGACTTCTGGAGTGGAGGTGCCGCAGGAGGGGCCGCCAACTTCTGGAGTGGAGGCGGAGCCGCTGCAGACGGGACCGCTTCCCTGGCTGGTGCCGCCGGACTGTGCACTGACAACTGGACAGGCTGGCCCGGGGGCAGAGCCTCTTGGACAGGCTGGCCCGGGGACTTAGCTTCTTGGACCACCGCGGGACCTGGCGCTGACTGGACGGCTGGCGCGGGACCTGGCGCTCACTGGACGGGTGGCGCGGGACCTAGCGCTGACTGGACTGGTGGCGCGGGACCTGGCGCAGACTGGACTGGTGGTGCGGGACCTGGCGCTGACTGGACTGGTGGCGCGGGACCTGGCGCAGACTGGACTGGTGGCGCAGGACCTGGTGGAGCCGGTAACTGGAAAAGCAGGGAGGTTAGATTGTCCACCAGGAGCTCCTGGAGACTGAAAATCTGACGGAGTCGGACCAGCTCAGCTCGGAGACCGGCGAGCTCTGTTGGATGGGCTGTGGGTTCGGTCCTTTGGCCTGGAGACGAGGGAGCTGCTGACTGGACCGGAGGCGGAGCCGCTGGCTGGACAGAAACCTTCTCCTGGAGATACGAGGAGGATAGGGTGTCCAGCTGGAACTCCTGGAGGCTGATGAGTTGACGGAGCCGGTCAAGCTCCACTTGGAGGCCGGCGAGCTCCGTGTGATGGGCTGTAGGCGTGGCCCCTCCACACCTGGCGAGGGCAGGACCGGCGGTGACCGGAGGCAGAGCCGCTGCAGGGGTAGACTCGGCAGGTAGAGACGCTGGAGGACATGTCGTCGACTTCTGGACTGGAGGAGACGTCGTCGACTTCTGGGCTGGTGGAGACGTCATCGACTTCTGGGCTGGAGGAGACGTCGTCGACTTCTGGGCTGGAGGAGACGTCGTCGACTTCTGGGCTGGAGGAGACGTCGTCGACTTCTGGGCTGGAGGAGACGTCGTCGACTTCTGGGCTGGAGGAGACGTCGTCGACTTCTGGGCTGGAGGAGACGTCGTCGACTTCTGTGCTGGAGGAGACGTCGCCGACCTCTGGGCTGGAGGAGGAGACGTCGCCGACCCCTGGGCTGGAGGCGACGTCGACCCCTGGGCTGGAGGCGACGTCGACCCCTGGGCTGGGGGCGTTGACATCTGGGCTGGAGGCGTCGACCTCCGGGCTGGAGGCGTCGACTTTTTGACTGGAGGCGTCGACTTCTGGACTGGAGGCGCCGACTTCCTGACTGGAGGCGCCGACTTCCTGACTGGAGGCATCGACTTCTGGACTGGAGGCATCGACTTCTGGACTGGAGGCGCCGCCGATTTCTGGAGTGGAGGCGCCGCAGGAGGGGCCGCCAACTTCTGGAGTCGAGGCGGAACCGCTGCAGACGGGACCGCTTCCTTGGCTGGTGCCGCCGGACTGTGCGCTGACAACTGGACCGGCTGGCCCGGGGGCAGAGCCTCTTGGACAGGCTGGCCCGGGGACGGAGCCTCTTGGACAGGCTGGCTCCGGGGCGGAGACTCTTGGACAGGCTGGCCCGGGGGCGGAGACTCTTGGACAGGCTGGCCCGGGGGCGGAGCCTATTGGACCACCGCGGGACCTGGCACTGACTGGAAGGGTGGCGCGGGACCTGGCGCTGACTGGACAGTAGAGACGCTGAACGTAAACAACATGTCTACTGAACTTTTCCCCCATGGCAGTTGATGTAATGTTTTCATTCTACAACAAAAAATACGATGCGGAGGAAGCTCGTTATTTAACAGGGTATCTGCAGGTTTAAGGGAGCCAAATTTAAGGCTTTTTAAGACCTTTTTTAAGGCCACTTTGACCAAATTTAAGCTATTTTTTAATTATATTTAAGCTATAATTTTCAGCTATTGCCTGGCACTGGTGCTAACCACGTCGCAAACGTGGGATTACCCACCCAGTTACCATTAAACTTTCACTTCCCCATGGTGCAAGCTCCCACTAGCTTAACCAGCTAATGTGCTCATCTAAAAATAGCCCCCTTTCACAACCAACTGAATGTGTACAGTTCCACTTATGCCAATATCATAAACAAAAAATGCTGAACACTAACTACAAATTCTTGTTCATTGGGTCTTTGGTAATTTAAGACATTTGGAAACTGTAATTAAGGATTATTTGTCATTTCTAATGATTTTTAAGACCTTAAATTTAAAAAAGCAAATTTAAAACTTTAAGACTTTTTAAGGACCTGCAGATACCCTCTAATATGAGTTTTAAAGAAGAAAGTGGGCAGTCTGAGGTGAGTTTTTAAGGCTCACTGCAGAAATAAAAACAAGGCGCATCAACAGTCAAACACGTATGAGAGTGACACTCATAGCTGCGCAAACAAACTGTGAAATATTTAAAGACATCATACTAGATCAGCAGCTTGTGAGGACACCTGGTTCTGCTCACTACAGAAGCCGCTTCAGACAAAAAATAAATAAATATAATAATATACAGAAAACGATTTGAACTGAGCTCTTCAAAACACTGAACCGAATCGAATACGATTTTAGCGTACTGTTATACCCCTAACGATTAGAGACTCATTTATATAGTTTAATAGCAAAAAAGTTGATTTGAGGGTGACTTGCTCTTTAACAAAATGAAAAACTGAACCAAGTTCATATTTATATAATTGGTAAAGTATAGTTACACTGAATTTTTACAATTTTAATGCTGAGTCTGGCCAATACCTTTGATAGTCATATATAGCACATGTACCCTGTATATAGCATGTCAAAGATTACTATTGAGCACAAAAAATCTTTACAAAAATCCATTTTTATTACAATGTTTTTCTTTGTAATAATTTCTTCCCAAAAGATAAAAATATAACCTTAAATCATGGCTGTAAATCTGTTTTTAACAAAAGTGTTTTCACAGATGTGAAGTTTTCTTTAAATAATTAAGTACAGAATCATTTAATTTACCCATTCATAAACAAATCAGGTCTCTGGTTTCATCACCATCTTTTAGCAGTATCGCTGTACAAAGTGGAGGTTATTTGGCAAAGAAAAAATGTTACAGCAAATGGAAAACTCCTATTATGGTGCCTGTCTGGTGACATTTAAGGGGGAAAAATAACTTGCGGCCACGACTGCGTGGCAAGGTCCCCCCCCCCCCCCCCTCAATGTCACCAGACTAGCTTCATACTAGTGATTAAAACCAATACATTTTCAACATACTGTCAGTGAACTGGTACTTAAACGTTTTAGCACATAAATAAGTTTTTTCCAACTCAGTTTCACTTTAAGATAAGCTTTTGCTGCTAGTCCGTTAGCGGTCTTAAAACTGCCTACTCACCAAAACGTTCAAAAGTCATCCGGTTTTCTCGACACTCCAATTATCCAGAATGCATCATCTGTTACACAAAAACATTTTTAGGTAAGTAATAGGTAGAAAGGTTAACTTCTGAACTGTTTTTCCTCATAACTTTACCGCACCGTTCCCATTTTTCTGTCTCCTCAGATGTTTTGACGACAAGGTCCTCACACCTGCACATCCACAATAACGGTGCTCGCAGTCAATCTACCGGACCTGGGTGCCCAGAGGTCATCCTGCCTCTCTGACCTCCGAATCCGTGACGAAGGTCATCAAAAGGGTGAGGTAGAACACAGAGATTGCGTCTGAATGTGCTTCTGAAGATAACATCATAGTTTAGAACAAACCAAATTCTTTTTCATCCAGAGACGCCGCTTTCCGAGATTCTGAAGTTCTGACCAACACCGCATTTACACATACACTCAACAAAAATATAAACGCAACACCTTTGTTTCTGCTCCGATTTTCCATGAGATGGACATAAAGATCTAAAATACATTCCAGATACACAATATTACCATTTTTCTCAAACATTGTTCACAAATCAATCTAAATGTGTGATAGTGAGCACTTCTGCATTGCTGAGATAATCTGTCACGGCATGCTGGTGAGTGAAGCGGAGGTGAGGATCCACATGCGGGTGAGGAAGGCAGGCAGATAGACACGAACGTTTAGTAAAGTTTAATATAAAAACACGCTGGACACTGAAACAATAAACCGTCAAAAGACACAGAACTGAGAGGGTTTAAATACATGAGGGCTGGGAGCTTGGGTGATTGGAAAAAGAGAGGTAGGTGGGAGCAATTAACAGAGACACATGACTGAACAGAATGGGGAGACAGGACAGGGTGTGACATAATCCATCCCACCTCACAGGTATGCCACATCAAGATGCTGATCCGACATCATGAGTAGTGCACAGGTGTACCTTATACTGCCCACAATAAAAGCACCCCCCCACCCCCCCCACCCCAACCCACCCCCCAGAGAGCGGATTCCAGACGCCCACAGGAACACAGAGCAGGGCGGGAGGAGGGGGACCAGGAAGGAGGGCCGAGAGGAACCGAGGGACTGGTGGAGAAGAGGCAGGGACCAGTAGAGTCCAGAGGCCTGCGTCTGGGGCAGAGGAGGAGACGGCGACAGGCTCTGAGGGGCCTACGTCTGGGACAGAGGAGGAGACGACAACGGGCTCTGGGGGGCCTGCGTCTGGGGCAGAGGAGGAGACGGTGACAGGCTCTGGGGGGGCCTGCGTCTGGGGCAGAGGAGGAGACGGCGGCGGGCTCTGGGAGGCTCGCGCCTGGCGAGGGCAGGACCAGCGGGGACCGGAGGCAGAGCCGCTGCAGGGGTAGACTCGGCAGGTAGAGACGCTGGAGGAGACGTAGTCGACTTCTGGACTGGAGGAGACGTCGTCGACTTCTGGACTGGAGGAGACGTCGTCGACTTCTGGACTGGAGGAGACTTCGTCGACTTCTGGGCTGGTGGGGACGTCGTCGACTTCTGGGCTGGTGGAGACGTCGTCGACTTCTGGGCTGGTGGAGACGTCGTCGACTTCTGGGCTAGAGGAGACGTCGTCGACTTCTGGGCTGGAGGAGACAACGTCGACTTCTGGGCTGGAGGAGACGTCGTCGACTTCTGGGCTGGAGGAGACGTCGTCGACTTCTGGGCTGGAGGAGACGTCGCCGACCTGTGGGCTGGAGGAGGAGGAGTTGAACTCTGAGCTGGAGGAGGAGACGTTGACCCTTGGGCTGGAGGCGACGTCGACGTCTGGGCTGGAGGCATCGACGTCTGGTCTGGAAGCGTCGACCTCCGGGCTGGAGGCGTCGACCTCCGGGCTGGAGGCGTCCACTTCCGGACTGGAGGCGTCCACTTCCGGGCTGGAGGCATCGACTTCTGGACTGGAGGCGTCGACTTCTGGACTGGAGGCGTCGACTTCTGGACTGGAGGCGCCGCCGACTTGTGGAGTGAAGGCGCCGCCGATTTCTGGAGTGGAGGCGCCGCAGGAGGGGCCACCAACTTCTGGAGTGGAGGTGGAGCCGCTGCAGACGGGACCGCTCCCCTGGCTGGTTCCGCCGGACTGTGCGCTGACAACTGGACAGGCTGGCCCGGGGGCGGAGACTCTTGGACAGGCTGGCCCGGGGGCGGAGACTCTTGGACCACCGCGGGACCTGGCGCTGACTGGACGGGTGGCGCGGAACCTGGCGCTGACTGGACGGGTGGCGCGGAACCTGGCGCTGACTGGACGGGTGGCGCGGGACCTGGCGCTGACTGGACGGGTGGCGCGGGACCTGGCGCTGACTGGACGGGTGGCACGGGACCTAGCGCTGACTGGACTGGTGGCGCGGGACCTGGCGCTGACTGGACTGGTGGCGCGGGACCTGGCGCTGACTGGATTGGTGGCGCGGGACCTGGCGCAGACTGGACTGGTGGCGCAGGACCTGGTGGAGCCGGTAACTGGAAAAGCAGGGAGGTTAGATTGTCCACCAGGAGCTCCTGGAGACTGAAAATCTGACGGAGTCGGACCAGCTCAGCTCGGAGACCGGCGAGCTCTGTTGGATGGGCTGTGGGCTCGGTCCTTTGGCCTGGAGACGAGGGAGCTGCTGACTGGACCGGAGGCGGGGCCGCTGGCTGGACAGAAACCTTCTCCTGGAGATACGAGGAGGATAGGGTGTCCAGCTGGAACTCCTGGAGGCTGATGAGTTGACGGAGCCGGTCAAGCTACACTTGGAGGCCGGCGAGCTTCGTCTGATGGGCTGTAGGCGTGGTCCCTCCGCACCTGGCGAGGGCAGGACCGGCGGTGACCAGAGGCAGAGCCACTGCAGGGGTAGACTCGGCAGGTAGAGACGCTGGAGGAGACGTAGTCGACTTCTGGACTGGAGGAGACGTCATCGACTTCTGGGCTGGAGGAGACGTCGTCGACTTCTGGGCTGGTGGAGACGTCGTCGACTTCTGGGCTGGTGTAGACAACGTCGACTTCTGGGCTGGAGGAGATGTCGTCGACTTCTGGGCTGGAGGAGACGACGTCGACTTCTGGGCTGGAGGAGACGTCGTCGACTTCTGGGCTGGAGGAGACGTCGTCGACTTCTGGGCTGGTGTAGAGGTCGTCGAATTCTGGGCTGGAGGAGACGTCGTCGACTTCTGGGCTGTAGGAGACGTCGTCGACTTCTGGGCTGGAGGAGACGTCGTCGACTTCTGGGCTGGAGGAGACGTCGTCGACTTCTGGGCTGGAGGAGACGTCGTCGACTTCTGGGCTGGAGGAGACGTCGCCGACCTCTGGGCTGGAGGAGGAGGCGTCGACCTCTGGGCTGGAGGAGGAGACGTCGACCCCTGGGCTGGAGGCGACGTCGACCCCTGGGCTGGAGGCGACGTCGACCCCTGGGCTGGAGGCGACGTCGACCCCTGGGCTGGAGGCGACGTCGACGTCTGGGCTGGAGGCGTCGACCTCTGGGCTGGAGGCGTCGACCTCTGGGCTGGAGGCGTCGACCTCTGGGCTGGAGGCGTCGACCTCCGGGCTGGAGGCGTCGACCTCCGGGCTGGAGACGTCGACTTCTGGACTGGAGGCGCCGACTTCTGGACTGGAGGCGCCGACTTCTGGACTGGAGGCGCCGCCGACTTCTGGAGTGGAGGTGCCGCAGGAGGGGCCGCCAACTTCTGGAGTGGAGGGGGAGCCGCTGCAGACGGGACCGCTTCCCTGGCTGGTGCCGCCGGACTGTGCACTGACAACTGGACAGGCTGGCCCGGGGGCAGAGCCTCTTGGACAGGCTGGCCCGGGGACGGAGCCTCTTGGACAGGCTGGCTCCGGGGCGGAGACTCTTGGACAGGCTGGCCCGGGGGCGGAGCCTATTGGACCACCACGGGACCTGGCACTGACTGGAAGGGTGGCGCGGGACCTGGCGCTGACTGGACGGGTGACGCGGGACCTATCGCTGACTGGACTGGTGGCGCGGGACCTGGCGCTGACTCGACTGGTGGAGCGGGACCTGGCGCAGACTGGACTGGTGGCGCGGGACCTGGCGCAGACTGGACTGGTGGCGCAGGACCTGGTGGAGCCGGTAACTGGAAAAGCAGGGAGGTTAGATTGTCAACCAGGAGCTCCTGGAGCCTGAAAATCTGAAGGAGTCGGACCAGCTCAGCTCGGAGACCGGCGAGCTCTGTTGGATGGGCTGTGGGTTCGGTCCTTTGGCCTGGAGACGAGGGAGCTGCTGACTGGACCGGAGGTGGGGCCGCCGGCTGGACAGAAACCTTCTCCTGGAGATACGAGGAGGATAGGATGTCCAGCTGGAACTCCTGGAGGCTGATGAGTTGACGGAGCCAGTCAAGCTCCACTTGGAGGCTGGTGAGCTCCGTCTGATGGGCTGTAGGCGTGGGCCCTCCGCCTGTAGATGAAGGAGGTGCTGACTGGACCGGAGATGGGGCCGCTGATCTGACTGGGGTGGGTCCAAGCTGGTGTCCCAAGCCGGGGTAGCGGTGAGCCCGTGGTTCCGTCCTGGGACAGGGGTTGACGCTGGAGCCCGGCATCCTTCCCAACACCGTGGGCTAACTCTGGGGGAGCACACTGCCAGTCTGGTGCCCACATAGCAGGAGCGGTCTAGCTGCGTCTCCCAGTCCAACCCCCCAACTGGCTCCGGGAGGGTGGAGAGGATCGCCGAGGCCGGGGTTCGGCAGCGGCGTCTGCGGCGAGGCGACGCCGGAGGAGGAGAAGCCGGCCGGTGGTTTGAGGTGAGGAACTGAAGCAGGTACTCCCAGGGGAGAACCTCCCCGCTGGATCCTTTAGGAGTTTGGTTCATTCTGTCACGGCGTGCTGGTGAGTGAAGCGGAGGTGAGGATCCACATGTGGGTGAGGAAGGCAGGCAGATAGACACGAACGTTTAGTATAGTTTAATATAAAAACACGCTGGACACTGAAACAATGAACCAACAAAAGACAAAGAACTGAGAGGGTTTAAATCAGAAACCGTCTCAGGCAAGCTCAACTGCATGCTCGTCGTCCCCATCAGGGTCTTGACCTGACTCCAGCACGTCACCGTAACAGACTTGAGTGGGCAAATGCTCACATTGAATGGCGTCTGGCATGTTGGAGAGGTGTTGTCTTCACGGTTGAATCTCGGTTTACATTGTTCAGGGCAGATGGCAGACAGCGTGTGTGGCGTCATGCGGATGAGCAATTTGCTGATGTCAATGTTGTGGATCGAGTGGCCAATGGTGGTGGTGGGGTTATGGTATGGACAGGCATCTGTTATGGACGAAGAACACAGGTGCATTTTATTGATGGCATTTTGAATGCACAGAGATACCGTGATGAGATCCTGAGGCCCATTGTTGTGCCGTACATCCATGAACATTACCTCATGTTTCAGCAAGATAATGCACGGCCCCATGTTGCAAGGGTCTGTACACAATTCTTGGAAGCTGAAAATGTCCCAGTTCTTGCATGGCCACGCATACTCACCGAACATGTCACCCACTGAGCATGTTTGGGATGTGCTTGACCGGCGTATACGACAGCGTGTACCAGTTCCCACTAATATCCAACAACTTCGCACAACCATTGAAGAGGAGTGGACCAACATTCCACAGGCCAAAATTGACAATCTGATCAACTCTATGCGAAGAAGATGCGTTGCACTGCATAAGGCAAATGGTGGTCACACCAGATACTGACCGGTTCTGAGTCCCCAGACCCCCAATAAAGCAATTAACTGCACATTCCTGGGTGGCCTTTAATTGTGGGCAGTATAAGGTACACCTGTGCACTACTCATGATGTCAGATCAGCATCTTGATGTGGCACACCTGTGAGGTGGGATGGATTATCTTAGCAAAGCACAGGTGCTCACTATCATACATTTAGACTGATTTGTGATCAATGTTTGAGAGAAATGGTAATATTGTGTATCTGGACTGAATTTCAGATCTTTAAGTCCATCTCATGAAAAATCGGAGCAGAAACAAAGGTGTTGCGTTTATATTTTTGTTGAGTGTAGGTTCCTACATCACCTTTAGCTCCATCCATTCACAGTAAATGCTTAGTTCACTTGTCATGTTTTAATTGTTTCTAAAATAAATTCTTACAATTATAAACCTGACTCTTTTCTGAATCAAGACGAGGTGTGTATAATTACTTAATAAAGCAAAAATCCTATAATCTTCTGATATTTACAATAAAGATCAAGTAAGGTAATATTGTATATTTATACAGAAATACACATTTGCCTCCGCTACACAAAGATTTTTTTTTGTAAACCAATTTTAAAAATATACACTTAACAGATGCATTTTAGGGCAGAAATTTAAAACTAACTTATAACAAATAAATGTATTTTATTGACACTACAGCTGAGTCAATATTTACGTCCTGAAAAAAAGTTTATTTACCTGATCTCGGCACGTTCACTCATGCCCTCAGTCGGATGCTTTCTTAAGAGGTGCAGCAGCATGGAAGAAGTGCTGTTGTGGTAGCTCCACCTTGCAATGCTTGCATACAATGGCGTTTTCCTTGCTTTTTAATGTAAAGTGATCCCATGCCTTGGAAAACTTCTGTCGCTTACTATATCCTTCGTTTTGGTCTTGCTCGTTTCCATTTATTTCCATGGCGTCTGCCATTGTCGGCTACCCAGCTGAAAAGACGAAAAGACCGCTGCGCGCTGTGCAGTAGAGTACATGGCACGTATAATCTGTGACGTAACCGCGTTGCGCAACACATAAAGAATCCATGCGCAATGCCGGATATTCAGCTATGGTCTATTTAACGAGTCCTCGAGGCAGCGGAAAATTCTCGAATATTTTTTGTCAGCGAATCATTCGAGTTACTCGAGGAATCATTGCAGCCCTAATCAGCATAATCATTTTTAAAGCTAATCAATATAATCTTTTTGAGAATAATCATTTTTACACTTAACCAATATAACCTTTTCTGTTTAAACTAATATAGTCAACTTCAGTCTAATTGCTGTCAGGTTATGAATGTGTTGGTCAATCATTTAATCTTCATATATAAGGAAATAAAACTTTGTCGAAGTGCTGCAGACTAACAGAGATAACGTTCCAGAAAACATTGGTGTTGAAAGTTTCTATAACAATGGCCTGACTCTTACTGCTTGTGGTCAAAAGAAGATCACGAGTTATGTCATGGGGAAGTGTCTGATTGATAAACTTTTGACCTCGTTGCTGAGCCAGAGATCACAAGTTCAGTCTTAGAAAAAGTCTTGGATGTTGAGGGTCAGGGAAAGTCAGAAGGTGCTTTAGACTGTGAACTCATGAAGACCGCTCCCATGAGGAGGAGTAGTGTATGACTGTGAAGTGGGAACGCCCCAGTCTATTGTGGAACTGTTGTAAAATTAAAAAAAATTTTCATGCAATTCAATAAAAGGGCTGACGAGAAGAGTCGAAAGTTAGAAGATACATCGGCAGGGAACTGCTTGTGTTCTTCTCACCAGAAGCCAACCAAAGATCTTTGTGTGTGTACATATTATAATGGGCCTAAAGTAGGGCTGGGCAATAAATCGAAAATGTATCGTTATCGAAATTTCTGACTCTTATCGAGATCATTTTTCCCATGTCAATAAATTTGATAATAAAAAAATGAAAAGATGTGTGTAGCTGGGCAACATTCATGTCCCTTTAAGAAGCTGTACCACCTTGAGATGCGTAAAAATTTGACTAAATATAATACATGTGACAGCCCCATCTAGTGGACAACTTACCTGCAGTTATGGTCCATTTATCATTATTGAGGTTAAATCCTCAATATATTGTGATATTAGTTTTAGGCCATATCGCCCAGCCCTAGCTTAAAGTGTGGATCTCTCTTCAGGGTCACCTCCAAAGAACCAGGGAGTGGTTAGATGGAATAATTTCCACCACGACAGCCCCCATAATTCTGGTATGAAAGTGAAGCCAACAAGGAAGAGGCAAAAAAAAAAATGCATTTCCACCCTCATCCACCAGAAGAGAGCTAATCCTCATCGAATCACATGTCAAAAATGCCAATTTGACAGCAGAGATAAACTGATCAGAAAGCCCTTTAAGGTTTAATAGATCTAGTTAACATTCATGAAAACTCTGAGGGGGCAAATTTTTTTTATAAATTTATAATCATTGCAACCCAAAGTCAGTCCTACCACACTGCTGAATCCTGCCGGTGCTGTTTCCTCAGTGAGGTTCAGTACATCTCGTTCATCACCCTTGGAAAAGGAGATGATGTGTTCTGGTCCGGCTCTCCACTCCCTCGTCGAGGAGACTTCTAACCACAGAATAGAGGCTTTACTATCTAGTACTCAAAATCTATCTTAATGATATTGGCCACAGGCTAAATTCCTTTGAATGGCATGTTTAAAGTATAAAACCTCAATGAAAAATGTTTTTGGATTTTCACGGCTGGAATTTGAAGAAAATCTGATGTTTCTGACTGGCGCGGGAAAAACAGAAACTAGCTTCAGGTCTAAGCCCTGGACAGCTGGTGACGTTTCACAGGAGGTCTGAAGAAAAAGCACCTGACTACGATGTTTCTGTGTTAGAGTTATAGCTGAGAACAAGTCAAGATGTAGCTTCTGAAGCCTCTGCTAGTCGGTCAGATTGTTTTTTTCTCTGGGATGATTACCGGAGAAGTTCAACCGAACTCCGACCCCGCTAGCTGGATATCACTACCGGAGGTGCAGACATGTTTTGGACCGTTTGAGGCAGAAGACCCGCGACCCGATTTGGACACCGGGAAGGATTCTGTTAGTCTTAAGAACCAAAATCGGTACAGTTTGTTTACTTTTGTTAAATATTTAATTTTTGTGCTCGTACCACCGGGAGCTCTCAGCTGACTACAGGTCTTAACTCCATCATACTGTCCTGATGTGTAATTCAGTAATCTACAGAAAAAAAACAAAATTATATGCTGCCAATTTTACAGCTGCATGTATATATTAGGGGTTTAACGGTTCGGGCCACTTGCGTACCATTTTGGTTCATTTTCCATTAAATAATGAAATTTTGTTTGCATGATTTAAGTGCAGCAGATCAAAGTTCATAGGCGAGTTTCCGCACCGACGCTGTATTGAGTGACGCATGATGGTTGCACGCACCTGATCTCCGATTAAAAAAGGTGATCTGCAAATTCTGATCAATGTCTTTCTGAGCAGATCAAACCAGCTGGCTGTCGCTGCTACTGTGGAGACAGTAGAGACGCTGAACGTAAACAACATGTCTACTGAACTTTTCCCCCACGGCAGTTGATGTAATGTTTTCATTCTACAACAAAAAATACGATGCGGAGAAAGCTCGTTATTTAACAGGGTATCTGCAGGTTTAAGGGAGCCAAATTTAAGGCTTTTTAAGACCTTTTTTAAGGCCACTTTGACCAAATTTAAGCTATTTTTTAATTATATTTAAGCTATAATTTTCAGCTATTGCCTGGCACTGGTGCTAACCACGTCGCAAACGTGGGATTACCCACCCAGTTACCATTAAACTTGCACTTCCCCATGGTGCAAGCTCCCACTAGCTTAACCAGCTAATGTGCTCATCTAAAAATAGCCCCCTTTCACAACCAACTGAATGTGTACAGTTCCACTTATGCCAATATCATAAACAAAAAATGCTGAACACTAACTACAAATTCTTGTTCATTGGGTCTTTGGTAATTTAAGACATTTGGAAACTGTAATTAAGGATTATTTGTCATTTCTAATGATTTTTAAGACCTTAAATTTAAAAAAGCAAATTTAAAACTTTAAGACTTTTTAAGGACCTGCGGATACCCTCTAATATGAGTTTTAAAGAAGAAAGTGGGCAGTCTGAGGTGAGTTTTTAAGGCTCACTGCAGAAATAAAAACAAGGCGCATCAACAGTCAAACACGTATGAGAGTGACACTCATAGCTGCGCAAATAAACTGTGAAATATTTAAAGACATCATACTAGATCAGCAGCTTGTGAGGACACCTGGTTCTGCTCACTACAGAAGCCGCTTCAGACAATAAATAAATAAATATAATAATATACAGAAAACGATTTGAACTGAGCTCTTCAAAACACTGAACCGAATCGAATACGATTTTAGCGTACTGTTATACCCCTAACGATTAGAGACTCATTTATATAGTTTAATAGCAAAAAAGTTGATTTGAGGGTGACTTGCTCTTTAACAAAATGAAAAACTGAACCAAGTTCATATTTATATAATTGGTAAAGTATAGTTACACTGAATTTTTACAATTTTAATGCTGAGTCTGGCCAATACCTTTGATAGTCATATATAGCACATGTACCCTGTATATAGCATGTCAAAGATTACTATTGAGCACAATAAATCTTTACAAAAATCCATTTTTATTACAATGATTTTCTTTGTAATAATTTCTTCCCAAAAGATAAAAATATAACCTTAAATCATGGCTGTAAATCTGTTTTTAACAAAAGTGTTTTCACAGATGTGAAGTTTTCTTTAAATAATTAAGTACAGAATCATTTAATTTACCCATTCATAAACAAATCAGGTCTCTGGTTTCATCACCATCTTTTAGCAGTATCGCTGTACAAAGTGGAGGTTATTTGGCAAAGAAAAAATGTTACAGCAAATGGAAAACTCCTATTATGGTGCCTGTCTGGTGACATTTGAGGGGGAAAAATAACTTGCGGCCACGACTGCGTGGCAAGGTCCCTCCCCCCCCCCTCAATGTCACCAGACTAGCTTCATACTAGTGATTAAAACCAATACATTTTCAACATACTGTCAGTGAACTGGTACTTAAACGTTTTAGCACATAAGTTTTTTCCAACTCAGTTTCACTTTAAGATAAGCTTTTGCTGCTAGTCCGTTAGCGGTCTTAAAACTGCCTACTCACCAAAACGTTCAAAAGTCATCCGGTTTTCTCGACACTCCAATTATCCAGAATGCATCATCTGTTACACAAAAACATTTTTAGGTAAGTAATAGGTAGAAAGGTTAACTTCTGAACTGTTTTTCCTCATAACTTTACCGCACCGTTCCCATTTTTCTGTCTCCTCAGATGTTTTGACGACAAGGTCCTCACACCTGCACATCCACAATAACAAGTACGGTTAAGTTAGGCTACAACACATAACTTGTTTTCTTTACCAGTCAGGACTTCCATATTAAAGAAGTCGTGTTTCTGAGTTGTCTTGGTAACATCTTCTTTCCTGTCAGCCTCTGATTGACTGTGAAAATCATAACGTAAATTCTTTAAAACTAAATCACTTTGAGTGATTTGCCAGTTCTAGAGAAAGCTTCAGACCGGCCATCTTTAGCATATCTCTTTAATAATCAAAGATTTTGACACATCATCAAAACCTTTTTGCACCTACAAAGCTGAGACAGCAAACAGTTCATGCAGAACAAAGCTGATATTGTTCAACTCCTTAAGAGTTATTCCTGAGACGCAAGCTGATTCCAACCTGTGCTGCGTGGTGATATCTTTTGGACCGGAGAAGTCGGTGCTCGCAGTCAATCTACCGGACCTGGGTGCCCAGAGGTCATCCTGCCTCTCTGACCTCCGAATCCGTGACGAAGGTCATCAAAAGGGTGAGGTAGAACACAGAGATTGCGTCTGAATGTGCTTCTGAAGATAACATCATAGTTTAGAACAAACCAAATTCTTTTTCATCCAGAGACGCCGCTTTCCAAGATTCTGAAGTTCTGACCAACACCGCATTTACACATACACTCAACAAAAATATAAACGCAACACCTTTGTTTCTGCTCCGATTTTCCATGAGATGGACATAAAGATCTAAAATACATTCCAGATACACAATATTACCATTTTTCTCAAACATTGTTCACAAATCAATCTAAATGTGTGATAGTGAGCACTTCTGCATTGCTGAGATAATCTGTCACGGCATGCTGGTGAGTGAAGCGGAGGTGAGGATCCACATGCGGGTGAGGAAGGCAGGCAGATAGACACGAACGTTTAGTAAAGTTTAATATAAAAACACGCTGGACACTGAAACAATAAACCGTCAAAAGACACAGAACTGAGAGGGTTTAAATACATGAGGGCTGGGAGCTTGGGTGATTGGAAAAAGAGAGGTAGGTGGGAGCAATTAACAGAGACACATGACTGAACAGAATGGGGAGACAGAACAGGGTGTGACATAATCCATCCCACCTCACAGGTATGCCACATCAAGATGCTGATCCGACATCATGAGTAGTGCACAGGTGTGCCTTATACTGCCCACAATAAAAGCACCCCCACCCCCCCAGAGAGCGGATTCCAGACGCCCACAGGAACACAGAGCAGGGCGGGAGGAGGGGGACCAGGAAGGAGGGTCGAGAGGAACCGAGGGACTGGTGGAGAAGAGGCAGGGACCAGTAGAGTCCAGGGGCCTGCGTCTGGGGCAGAGGAGGAGACGGCGGCGGGCTCTGGGAGGCTCGCGCCTGGCGAGGGCAGGACTGGCGGTGACCGGAGGCAGAGCCGCTGCAGGGGTAGACTCGGCAGGTAGAGACGCTGGAGGAGACGTCGTCGACTTCTGGACTGGAGGAGACGTCGTCGACTTCTGGACTGGAGGAGACGTCGTCGACTTCTGGACTGGAGGAGACGTCGTCGACTTCTGGACTGGAGGAGACTTCGTCGACTTCTGGGCTGGTGGGGACGTCGTCGACTTCTGGGCTGGTGGAGATGTCGTCGACTTCTGGGCTGGTGGAGACGTCGTCGACTTCTGGGCTGGAGGAGACGTCGTCGACTTCTGGGCTGGAGGAGACGACGTCGACTTCTGGGCTGGAGGAGACGTCGTCGACTTCTGGGCTGGAGGAGACGTCGTCGACTTCTGGGCTGGAGGAGACGTCGTCGACCTCTGGGCTGGAGGAGACGTCGTCGACTTCTGGGCTGGAGGAGACGTCGCCGACCTCTGGGCTGGAGGAGGAGGAGTTGAACTCTGAGCTGGAGGAGGAGACGTTGACCCTTGGGCAGGAGGCGACGTCGACATCTGGGCTGGAGGCATCGACGTCTGGTCTGGAAGCGTCGACCTCTGGGCTGGAGGCGTCGACTTCCGGGCTGGAGGCGTCGACTTCCGGGCTGGAGGCGTCGACCTCCGGGCTGGAGGCGTCGACTTCTGGACTGGAGGCGTCGACTTCTGGACTGGAGGCGTCGATTTCTGGACTGGAGGCATCGACTTCTGGACTGGAGGCACCGCCGACTTGTGGAGTGGAGGCGCCGCCGACTTCTGGAGTGGAGGCGCCGCAGGAGGGGCCACCAACTTCTGGAGTGGAGGTGGAGCCGCTGCAGACGGGACCGCTCCCCTGGCTGGTTCCGCCGGACTGTGCGCTGACAACTGGACAGGCTGGCACGGGGGCGGAGACCCTTGGACAGGCTGGCCCGGGGGCGGAGACTCTTGGACCACCGCGGGACCTGGCGCTGACTGGACGGGTGGCGCGGAACCTGGCGCTGGCTGGACGGGTGGCGCGGAACCTGGCGCTGACTGGACGGGTGGCGCGAGACCTGGCGCTGACTGGACGGGTGGCGCGGGACCTGGCGCTGACTGGACGGGTGGCGCGGGACCTGGCGCTGACTGGACTGGTGGCGCGGGACCTGGCGCTGACTGGACTGGTGGCGCGGGACCTGGCGCAGACTGGACTGGTGGCGCGGGACCTGGCGCTGACTGGACTGGTGGCGCGGGACCTGGCGCAGACTGGACTGGTGGCGCAGGACCTGGTGGAGCCGGTAACTGGAAAAGCAGGGAGGTTAGATTGTCCACCAGGAGCTCCTGGAGACTGAAAATCTGACGGAGTCGGACCAGCTCAGCTCGGAGACCGGCAAGCTCTGTTGGATGGGCTGTGGGCTCGGTCCTTTGGCCTGGAGACGAGGGAGCTGCTGACTGGACCGGAGGCGGGGCCGCTGGCTGGACAGAAACCTTCTCCTGGAGATACGAGGAGGATAGGAGGTCCAGCTGGAACTCCTGGAGGCTGATGAGTTGACGGAGCCGGTCAAGCTACACTTGGAGGCCGGCGAGCTTCGTCTGATGGGCTGTAGGCGTGGTCCCTCCGCACCTGGCGAGGGCAGGACCGTCGGTGACCGGAGGCAGAGCCACTGCAGGGGTAGACTCGGCAGGTAGAGACGCTGGAGGAGACGTAGTCGACTTCTGGACTGGAGGAGACGTCGTCGACTTCTGGGCGGGAGGAGACGTCGTCGACTTCTGGGCTGGTGGAGACGTCGTCGACTTCTGGGCTGGTGTATACGTCGTCGACTTCTGGGCTGGAGGAGACGACGTCGACTTCTGGGCTGGAGGAGACGTCGTCGACTTCTGGGCTGGAGGAGACGTCGTCGACTTCTGGGCTGGAGGAGACGTCGTCGACTTCTGGGCTGGAGGAGACGTCGACCCCTGGGCTGGAGGAGGAGACGTCGACCCCTGGGCTGGAGGAGGAGACGTCGACCCCTGGGCTGGAGGCGACGTCTGGGCTGGAGGCGTCAACGTCTGGGCTGGGGGCGTCGACCTCTGGGCTGGAGGCGTCGACCTCTGGGCTGGAGGCGTCGACCTCCGGGCTGGAGGCGTCGACTTCCGGACTGAAGGCGACAACTTCCGGACTGAAGGCGTCAACTTCTGGACTGGAGGCGTCGACTTCTCGACTGGAGGCGTCGAATTCTGGACTGGAGGCGCAGACTTCTGGACTGGAGGCGCCGACTTCTGGACTGGAGGCGCCGCCGACTTCTGGAGTGGAGGTGCCGCAGGAGGGGCCGCCAACTTCTGGAGTGGAGGCGGAGCCGCTGCAGACGGGACCGCTTCCCTGGCTGGTGCCGCCAGACTGTGCACTGACAACTGGACAGGCTGGCCCGGGGGCAGAGCCTCTTGGACAGGCTGGCCCGGGGACGGTGCCTCTTGGACCACCGCGGGACCTGGCGCTGACTGGACGGCTGGCGCGGGACCTGGCGCTCACTGGACGGGTGGCGCGGGACCTAGCGCTGACTGGACTGGTGGCGCGGGACCTGGCGCAGAATGGACTGGTGGCGCGGGACCTGGCGCAGACTGGACTGGTGGCGCGGGACCTGGCGCAGACTGGACTGGTGGCGCAGGACCTGGTGGAGCCGGTAACTGGAAAAGCAGGGAGGTTAGATTGTCCACCAGGAGCTCCTGGAGACTGAAAATCTGACGGAGTCGGACCAGCTCAGCTCGGAGACCGGCGAGCTCTGTTGGATGGGCTGTGGGTTCGGTCCTTTGGCCTGGAGACGAGGGAGCTGCTGACTGGACCGGAGGCGGAGCCGCTGGCTGGATAGAAACCTTCTCCTGGAGATACGAGGAGGATAGGGTGTCCAGCTGGAACTCCTGGAGGCTGATGAGTTGACGGAGCCGGTCAAGCTCCACTTGGAGGCCGGCGAGCTCCGTCTGATGGGCTGTAGGCGTGGCCCCTCCGCACCTGGCGAGGGCAGGACCGGCGGTGACCGGAGGCAGAGCCGCTGCAGGGGTAGACTCGGCAGGTAGAGACGCTGGAGGAGACGTCGTCGACTTCTGGACTGGAGGAGACGTCGTCGACTTCTGGGCTTGAGGAGACGTCGTCGACTTCTGGGCTGGAGGAGACGTCGTCGACTTCTGGGCTGGAGGAGACGTCGTCGACTTCTGGGCTGGAGGAGACGTCGTCGACTTCTGGGCTGGAGGAGACGTCGTCGACTTCTGGGCTGGAGGAGACGTCGTCGACTTCTGGGCTGGAGGAGACGTCGCCGACCTCTGGGCTGGAGGAGGAGACGTCGCCGACCTATGGGCTGGAGGAGGAGACGTCGACCCCTGGGCTGGAGGCGACGTCGACCCCTGGGCTGGGGGCGTTGACATCTGGGCTGGAGGCGTCGACCTCCGGGCTGGAGCCGTCGACTTCTGGACTGGAGGCGTCGACTTCTGGACTGGAGGCGCCGACTTCCTGACTGGAGGCATCGACTTCTGGACTGGAGGCGCCGCCGATTTCTGGAGTGGAGGCGCCGCAGGAGGGGCCGCCAACTTCTGGAGTCGAGGCGGAACCGCTGCAGACGGGACCGCTTCCTTGGCTGGTGCCGCCGGACTGTGCGCTGACAACTGGACCGGCTGGACCGGGGGCAGAGCCTCTCTGACAGGCTGACCTGGGGACGGAGCCTCTTGGACAGGCTGGCTCCGGGGCGGAGACTCTTGGACAGGCTGGCCCGGGGGCGGAGCCTATTGGACCACCGCGGGACCTGGCACTGACTGGAAGGGTGGCGCGGGACCTGGCGCTGACTGGACGGGTGACGCGGGACCTATCACTGACTGGACTGTTGGCGCGGGACCTGGCGCTGACTCGACTGGTGGCGCGGGATCTGGCGCAGACTGGACTGGTGGCGCGGGACCTGGCGCAGACTGGACTGGTGGCGCAGGACCTGGTGGAGCTGGTAACTGGAAAAGCAGGGAGGTTAGATTGTCCACCAGGAGCTCCTGAGCCTGAAAATCTGAAGGAGTCGGACCAGCTCAGCTCGGAGACCGGCGAGCTCTGTTGGATGGGCTGTGGGTTCGGTCCTTTGGCCTGGAGACGAGGGAGCTGCTGACTGGACCGGAGGTGGGGCAGCTGGCTGGACAGAAACCTTCTCCTGGAGATACGAGGAGGATAGGATGTCCAGCTGGAACTCCTGGAGGCTGATGAGTTGACGGAGCCAGTCAAGCTCCACTTGGAGGCTGGTGAGCTCCGTCTGATGGGCTGTAGGCGTGGGCCCTCCGCCTGTAGATGAAGGAGGTGCTGACTGGACCGGAGATGGGGCCGCTGATCTGACTGGGGTGGGTCCAAGCTGGTGTCCCAAGCCGGGGTAGCGGTGAGCCCGTGGTTCCGTCCTGGGACAGGGGTTGACGCTGGAGCCCGGCATCCTTCCCAACACCGTGGGCTAACTCTGGGGGAGCACACTGCCAGTCTGGTGCCCACATAGCAGGAGCGGTCTAGCTGCGTCTCCCAGTCCAAACCCCCAACTGGCTCCGGGAGGGTGGAGAGGATCGCCGAGGCCGGGGTCCGGCAGCGGCGTCTGCGGCGAGGCGACGCCGGAGGAGGAGAAGCCGGCCGGTGGTTTGAGGTGAGGAACTGAAGCAGGTACTCCCAGGGGAGAACCTCCCCGCTGGATCCTTTAGGAGTTTGGTTCATTCTGTCACGGCGTGCTGGTGAGTGAAGCGGAGGTGAGGATCCACATGTGGGTGAGGAAGGCAGGCAGATAGACACGAACGTTTAGTATAGTTTAATATAAAAACACGCTGGACACTGAAACAATGAACCAACAAAAGACAAAGAACTGAGAGGGTTTAAATCAGTAACCGTCTCAGGCAAGCTCAACTGCATGCTCGTCGTCCCCATCAGGGTCTTGACCTGACTCCAGCACGTCACCGTAACAGACTTGAGTGGGCAAATGCTCACATTGAATGGCGTCTGGCATGTTGGAGAGGTGTTGTCTTCACGGTTGAATCTCGGTTTACATTGTTCAGGGCAGATGGCAGACAGCGTGTGTGGCGTCATGCGGATGAGCAATTTGCTGATGTCAATGTTGTGGATCGAGTGGCCAATGGTGGTGGTGGGGTTATGGTATGGACAGGCATCTGTTATGGACGAAGAACACAGGTGCATTTTATTGATGGCATTTTGAATGCACAGAGATACCGTGATGAGATCCTGAGGCCCATTGTTGTGCCGTACATCCATGAACATTACCTCATGTTTCAGCAAGATAATGCACGGCCCCATGTTGCAAGGATCTGTACACAATTCTTGGAAGCTGAAAATGTCCCAGTTCTTGCATGGCCACGCATACTCACCGAACATGTCACCCATTGAGCATGTTTGGGATGTGCTTGACCGGCGTATACGACAGCGTGTACCAGTTCCCACTAATATCCAACGACTTCGCACAACCATTGAAGAGGAGTGGACCAACATTCCACAGGCCACAATTGACAATCTGATCAACTCTATGCGAAGAAGATGTGTTGCACTGCATAAGGCAAATGGTGGTCACACCAGATACTGACCGGTTCTGAGTCCCCAGACCCCCAATAAAGCAATTAACTGCACATTCCTGGGTGGCCTTTAATTGTGGGCAGTATAAGGTACACCTGTGCACTACTCATGATGTCAGATCAGCATCTTGATGTGGCACACCTGTGAGGTGGGATGGATTATCTTAGCAAAGCACAGGTGCTCACTATCATACATTTAGACTGATTTGTTATCAATGTTTGAGAGAAATGGTAATATTGTGTATCTGGACTGAATTTCAGATCTTTAAGTCCATCTCATGAAAAATCGGAGCAGAAACAAAGGTGTTGCGTTTATATTTTTGTTGAGTGTAGGTTCCTACATCACCTTTAGCTCCATCCATTCACAGTAAATGCTTAGTTCACTTGTCATGTTTTAATTGTTTCTAAAATAAATTCTTACAATTATAAACCTGACTCTTTTCTGAATCAAGACGAGGTGTGTATAATTACTTAATAAAGCAAAAATCCTATAATCTTCTGATATTTACAATAAAGATCAAGTAAGGTAATGTTGTATATTTATACAGAATATCAAATAAATAATACACATTTGCCTCCGCTACACAAAGATTTTTTTTTTGTAAACCAATTTTAAAAATATACACTTAACAGATGCATTTTAGGGCAGAAATTTAAAACTAACTTATAACAAATAAATGTATTTTATTGACACTACAGCTGAGTCAATATTTACGTCCTGAAAAAAAGTTTATTTACCTGATCTCGGCACGTTCACTCATGCCCTCAGTCGGATGCTTTCTTAAGAGGTGCAGCAGCATGGAAGAAGTGCCGTTGTGGTAGCTCCACCTTGCAATGCTTGCATACAATGGCGTTTTCCTTGCTTTTTAATGTAAAGTGATCCCATGCCTTGGAAAACTTCTGTCGCTTACTATATCCTTCGTTTTGGTCTTGCTCGTTTTCATTTATTTCCATGGCGTCTGCCATTGTCGGCTACCCAGCTGAAAAGACGAAAAGACCGCTGCGCGCTGTGCAGTAGAGTACATGGCACGTATAATCTGTGACGTAACCGCGTTGCGCAACACATAAATAATCCATGCGCAATGCCGGATATTCAGCTATGGTCTATTTAACGAGTCCTCGAGGCAGCGGAAAATTCTCGAATATTTTTTGTCAGCGAATCATTCGAGTTACTCGAGGAATCATTGCAGCCCTAATCAGCATAATCATTTTTAAAGCTAATCAATATAATCTTTTTGAGAATAATCATTTTTACACTTAACCAATATAACCTTTTCTGTTTAAACTAATATAGTCAACTTCAGTCTAATTGCTGTCAGGTTATGAATGTGTTGGTCAATCATTTAATCTTCATATATAAGGAAATAAAACTTTGTCGAAGTGCTGCAGACTAACAGAGATAACGTTCCAGAAAACATCGGTGTTGAAAGTTTCTATAACAATGGCCTGACTCTTACTGCTTGTGGTCAAAAGAAGATCACGAGTTATGTCATGGGGAAGTGTCTGATTGATAAACTTTTGACCTCGTTGCTGAGCCAGAGATCACAAGTTCAGTCTTAGAAAAAGTCTTGGATGTTGAGGGTCAGGGAAAGTCAGAAGGTGCTTTAGACTGTGAACTCATGAAGACCGCTCACATGAGGAGGAGTAGTGTATGACTGTGAAGTGGGAACGCCCCAGTCTATTGTGGAACTGTTGTAAAATTAAAAAAAATTTTCATGCAATTCAATAAAAGGGCTGACGAGAAGAGTCGAAAGTTAGAAGATACATCGGCAGGGAACTGCTTGTGTTCTTCTCACCAGAAGCCAACCAAAGATCTTTGTGTGTACATATTATAATGGGCTTAAAGTAGGGCTGGGCAATAAATCGAAAATGTATCGTTATCGAAATTTCTGACTCTTATCGAGATCATTTTTCCCATGTCAATAAATTTGATAATAAAAAAATGAAAAGATGTGTGTAGCTGGGCAACATTTATGTCCCTTTAAGAAGCTGTACCACCTTGAGATGCGTAAAAATGTGACTAAATATAATACATGTGACAGCCCCATCTAGTGGACAACTTACCTGCAGTTATGGTCCATTTATCATTATTGAGGTTAAATCCTCAATATATTGTGATATTAGTTTTAGGCCATATTGCCCAGCCCTAGCTTAAAGTGTGGATCTCTCTTCAGGGTCACCTCCAAAGAACCAGGGAGTGGTTAGATGGAATAATTTCCACCACGACAGCCCCCATAATTCTGGTATGAAAGTGAAGCCAACAAGGAAGAGGCAAAAAAAAATGCATTTCCACCCTCATCCACCAGAAGAGAGCTAATCCTCATCGAATCACATGTCAAAAATGCCAATTTGACAGCAGAGATAAACTGATCAGAAAGCCCTTTAAGGTTTAATAGATCTAGTTAACATTCATGAAAACTCTGAGGGGGCAAATTTTTTTTATAAATTTATAATCATTGCAACCCAAAGTCAGTCCTACCACACTGCTGAATCCTGCCGGTGCTGTTTCCTCAGTGAGGTTCAGTACATCTCGTTCATCACCCTTGGAAAAGGAGATGATGTGTTCTGGTCCGGCTCTCCACTCCCTCGTCGAGGAGACTTCTAACCACAGAATAGAGGCTTTACTATCTAGTACTCAAAATCTATCTTAATGATATTGGCCACAGGCTAAATTCCTTTGAATGGCATGTTTAAAGTATAAAACCTCAATGAAAAATGTTTTTGGATTTTCACGGCTGGAATTTGAAGAAAATCTGATGTTTCTGACTGGCGCGGGAAAAACAGAAACTAGCTTCAGGTCTAAGCCCTGGACAGCTGGTGACGTTTCACAGGAGGTCTGAAGAAAAAGCACCTGACTACGATGTTTCTGTGTTAGAGTTATAGCTGAGAACAATGTGTCATCAGTCAAGATGTAGCTTCTGAAGCCTCTGCTAGTCGGTCAGATTGTTTTTTTCTCTGGGATGACTACCGGAGAAGTTCAACCGAACTCCGACCCCGCTAGCTGGATATCACTACCGGAGGTGCAGACATGTTTTGGACCGTTTGACGCAGAAGACCCGCGACCCGATTTGGACACCGGGAAGGATTCTGTTAGTCTTAAGAACCAAAATCGGTACAGTTTGTTTACTTTTGTTAAATATTTAATTTTTGTGCTCGTACCACCGGGAGCTCTCAGCTGACTACAGGTCTTAACTCCATCATACTGTCCTGATGTGTAATTCAGTAATCTACAGAAAAAAAACAAAATTATGTGCTGCCAATTTTACAGCTGCATGTATATATTAGGGGTTTAACGGTTCGGGCCACTTGCGTACCATTTTGGTTCATTTTCCATTAAATAATGAAATTTTGTTTGCATGATTTAAGTGCAGCAGATCAAAGTTCATAGGCGAGTTTCCGCACCGACGCTGTATTGAGTGACGCATGATGGTTGCACGCACCTGATCTCCGATTAAAAAAGGTGATCTGCAAATTCTGATCAACGTCTTTTTGAGCAGATCAAACCAGCTGGCTGTCGCTGCTACTGTGGAGACAGTAGAGACGCTGAACGTAAACAACATGTCTACTGAACTTTTCCCCCACGGCAGTTGATGTAATGTTTTCATTCTACAACAAAAAATACGATGCGAAGAAAGCTCGTTATTTAACAGGGTATCTGCAGGTTTAAGGGAGCCAAATTTAAGGCTTTTTAAAACCTTTTTTAAGGCCACTTTGACCAAATTTAAGCTATTTTTTAATTATATTTAAGCTATAATTTTCAGCTATTGCCTGGCACTGGTGCTAACCACGTCGCAAACGTGGGATTACCCACCCAGTTACCATTAAACTTGCACTTCCCCGTGGTGCAAGCTCCCACTAGCTTAACCAGCTAATGTGCTCATCTAAAAATAGCCCCCTTTCACAACCAACTGAATGTGTACAGTTCCACTTATGCCAATATCATAAACAAAAAATGCTGAACACTAACTACAAATTCTTGTTCATTGGGTCTTTGGTAATTTAAGACATTTGGAAACTGTAATTAAGGATTATTTGTCATTTCTAATGATTTTTAAGACCTTAAATTTAAAAAAGCAAATTTAAAACTTTAAGACTTTTTAAGGACCTGCGGATACCCTCTAATATGAGTTTTAAAGAAGAAAGTGGGCAGTCTGAGGTGAGTTTTTAAGGCTCACTGCAGAAATAAAAACAAGGCGCATCAACAGTCAAACACGTATGAGAGTGACACTCATAGCTGCGCAAATAAACTGTGAAATATTTAAAGACATCATACTAGATCAGCAGCTTGTGAGGACACCTGGTTCTGCTCACTACAGAAGCCGCTTCAGACAATAAATAAATAAATATAATAATATACAGAAAACGATTTGAACTGAGCTCTTCAAAACACTGAACCGAATCGAATACGATTTTAGCGTACTGTTATACCCCTAACGATTAGAGACTCATTTATATAGTTTAATAGCAAAAAAGTTGATTTGAGGGTGACTTGCTCTTTAACAAAATGAAAAACTGAACCAAGTTCATATTTATATAATTGGTAAAGTATAGTTACACTGAATTTTTACAATTTTAATGCTGAGTCTGGCCAATACCTTTGATAGCACATGTACCCTGTATATAGCATGTCAAAGATTACTATTGAGCACAATAAATCTTTACAAAAATCCATTTTTATTACAATGTTTTTCTTTGTAATAATTTCTTCCCAAAAGATAAAAATATAACCTTAAATCATGGCTGTAAATCTGTTTTTAACAAAAGTGTTTTCACAGATGTGAATTTTTATTCAAATAATTAAGTACAGAATCATTTAATTTACCCATTCATAAACAAATCAGGTCTCTGGTTTCATCACCATCTTTTAGCAGTATCGCTGTACAAAGTGGAGGTTATTTGGCAAAGAAAAAATGTTACAGCAAATGGAAAACTCCTATTATGGTGCCTGTCTGGTGACATTTGAGGGGGAAAATAACTTGCGGCCACGACTGCGTGGCAAGGTCCCTCCCCCCCCCTCAATGTCACCAGACTAGCTTCATACTAGTGATTAAAACCAATACATTTTCAACATACTGTCAGTGAACTGGTACTTAAACGTTTTAGCACATAAGTTTTTTCCAACTCAGTTTCACTTTAAGATAAGCTTTTGCTGCTAGTCCGTTAGCGGTCTTAAAACTGCCTACTCACCAAAACGTTCAAAAGTCATCCGGTTTTCTCGACACTCCAATTATCCAGAATGCATCATCTGTTACACAAAAACATTTTTAGGTAAGTAATAGGTAGAAAGGTTAACTTCTGAACTGTTTTTCCTCATAACTTTACCGCACCGTTCCCATTTTTCTGTCTCCTCAGATGTTTTGACGACAAGGTCCTCACACCTGCACATCCACAATAACAAGTACGGTTAAGTTAGACTACAACACATAACTTGTTTTCTTTACCAGTCAGGACTTCCATATTAAAGAAGGCGTGTTTCTGAGTTGTCTTGGTAACATCTTTCCTGTCAGCCTCTGATTGACTGTGAAAATCATAACATAAATTCTTTAAAACTAAATCACTTTGAGTGATTTGCCAGTTCTAGAGAAAGCTTCAGACCGGCCATCTTTAGCATATCTCTTTAATAATCAAAGATTTTGACACATCATCAAAACCTTTTTGCACCTACAAAGCTGAGACAGCAAACAGTTCATGCAGAACAAAGCTGATATTGTTCAACTCCTTAAGAGTTATTCCTGAGACGCAAGCTGATTCCAACCTGTGCTGCGTGGTGATATCTTTTGGACCGGAGAAGTCGGTGCTCGCAGTCAATCTACCGGACCTGGGTGCCCAGAGGTCATCCTGCCTCTCTGACCTCCGAATCCGTGACGAAGGTCATCAAAAGGGTGAGGTAGAACACAGAGATTGCGTCTGAATGTGCTTCTGAAGATAACATCATAGTTTAGAACAAACCAAATTCTTTTTCATCCAGAGACGACGCTTTCCGAGATTCTGAAGTTCTGACCAACACCGCATTTACACATACACTCAACAAAAATATAAACGCAACACCTTTGTTTCTGCTCCGATTTTCCATGAGATGGACATAAAGATCTAAAATACATTCCAGATACACAATATTACCATTTTTCTCAAACATTGTTCACAAATCAATCTAAATGTGTGATAGTGAGCACTTCTGCATTGCTGAGATAATCTGTCACGGCATGCTGGTGAGTGAAGCGGAGGTGAGGATCCACATGCGGGTGAGGAAGGCAGGCAGATAGACACGAACGTTTAGTAAAGTTTAATATAAAAACGCGCTGGACACTGAAACAATAAACCGTCAAAAGACACAGAACTGAGAGGGTTTAAATACATGAGGGCTGGGAGCTTGGGTGATTGGAAAAAGAGAGGTAGGTGGGAGCAATTAACAGAGACACATGACTGAACAGAATGGGGAAACAGGACAGGTTGTGACATAATCCATCCCACCTCACAGGTATGCCACATCAAGATGCTGATCCGACATCATGAGTAGTGCACAGGTGTACCTTATACTGCCCACAATAAAAGCACCCCACCCCCCCCACCCCACCCCACCCCCCAGAGAGCGGATTCCAGACGCCCACAGGAACACAGAGCAGGGCGGGAGGAGGGGGACCAGGAAGGAGGGCCGAGAGGAACCGAGGGACTGGTGGAGAAGAGGCAGGGACCAGTAGAGTCCAGGGGCCTGCGTCTGGGGCAGAGGAGGAGACGGCGACGGGCTCTGAGGGGCCTACGTCTGGGACAGAGGAGGAGACGACAACGGGCTCTGGGGGGCCTGCGTCTGGGGCAGAGGAGGAGACGGTGACAGGCTCTGGGGGGGCCTGCGTCTGGGGCAGAGGAGGAGACGGCGGCAGGCTCTGGGAGGCTCGCGCCTGGCGAGGGCAGGACCGGCAGTGACCAGAGGCAGAGCCGCTGCAGGGGTAGACTCGGCAGGTAGAGACGCTGGAGGAGACGTAGTCGACTTCTGGACTGGAGGAGACGTCGTCGACTTCTGGACTGGAGGAGACGTCGTCGACTTCTGGACTGGAGGAGACGTCGTCGACTTCTGGACTGGAGGAGACTTCGTCGACTTCTGGGCTGGTGGGGACGTCGTCGACTTCTGGGCTGGTGGAGACGTCGTCGACTTCTCGGCTGGTGGAGACGTCGTCGACTTCTGGGCTGGAGGAGACGTCGTCGACTTCTGGGCTGGAGGAGACAACGTTGACTTCTGGGCTGGAGGAGACGTCGTCGACTTCTGGGCTGGAGGAGACGTCGTCGACTTCTGGGCTGGAGGAGACGTCGTCGACCTCTGGGCTGGAGGAGACGTCGTTGACTTCTGGGCTGGAAGAGAGTCGACTTCTGGCTGGAGGAGACGTCGTCGACTTCTGGGCTGGTGGAGACGTCGTCGACTTCTGGGCTGGTGTAGACGTCGTCGACTTCTGGGCTGGAGGAGACGTCGTCGACTTCTGGGCTGGAGGAGACGACGTCGACTTCTGGACTGGAGGAGATGTCGTCGACTTCTGGGCTGGAGGAGACGTCGTCGACTTCTGGGCTGGTGTAGAGGTCGTCGAATTCTGGGCTGGAGGAGACGTCGTCGACTTCTGGGCTGTAGGAGACGTCGTCGACTTCTGGGCTGTAGGAGACGTCGTCGACTTCTGGGCTGGAGGAGACGTCGTCGACTTCTGGGCTGGAGGAGACGTCGTCGACTTCTGGGCTGGAGGAGACGTCGCCGACCTCTGGGCTGGAGGAGGAGGCGCCGACCTCTGGGCTGGAGGAGGAGACGTCGACCCCTGGGCTGGAGGCGACGTCGACGTCTGGGCTGGGGGCGTCGACGTCGACGTCTGGGCTGGGGGCGTCGACGTCTGGGCTGGAGGCGTCGACCTCTGGGCTGGAGGCGTCGACCTCTGGGCTGGAGGCGTCGACCTCTGGGCTGGAGGCGTCGACCTCCGGGCTGGAGGCTTCGACTTCCGGACTGAAGGTGTCAACTTCTGGACTGGAGGCGTCGACTTCTGACTGGAGGCGCCGACTTCTGGACTGGAGGCACCGACTTCTGGACTGGAGGCGCCGCCGACTTCTGGAGTGGAGGTGCCGCAGGAGGGGCCGCCAACTTCTGGAGTGGAGGCGGAGTTACTGCAGACGGGACCGCTTCCCTGGCTGGTGCCGCCGGACTATGCGCTGACAACTGGACAGGCTGGCCCGGGGGCAGAGCCTCTTGGACAGGCTGGCCCGGGGACGGAGCCTCTTGGACCACTGCGGGACCTGGCGCTGACTGGACGGCTGGCGCGGGACCTGGCGCTCACTGGACGGGTGGCGCGGGACCTAGCGCTGACTGGACTGGTGGCGCGGGACCTGGCGCAGACTGGACTGGTGGCGCGGGACCTGGCGCAGACTGGACTGGTGGCACGGGACCTGGCGCAGACTGGACTGGTGGCGCAGGACCTGGTGGAGCCGGTAACTGGAAAAGCAGGGAGGTTAGATTGTCCACCAGGAGCTACTGGAGACTGAAAATCTGACGGAGTCGGACCAGCTCAGCTCGGAGACCGGCGAGCTCTGTTGGATGGGCTCTGGGTTCGGTCCTTTGGCCTGGAGACGAGGGAGCTGCTGACTGGACCGGAGGCGGAGCCGCTGGCTGGACAGAAACCTTCTCCTGGAGATACGAGGAGGATAGGGTGTCCAGCTGGAACTCCTGGAGGCTGATGAGTTGACGGAGCCGGTCAAGCTACACTTGGAGGCCGGCGAGCTTCGTCTGATGGGCTGTAGGCGTGGTCCCTCCGCACCTGGCGAGGGCAGGACCGGCGGTGACCGGAGGCAGAGCCGCTGCAGGGGTAGACTCGGCAGGTAGAGACGCTGGAGGAGACGTAGTCGACTTCTGGACTGGAAGAGAGTCGACTTCTGGCTGGAGGAGACGTCGTCGACTTCTGGGCTGGTGGAGACGTCGTCGACTTCTGGGCTGGTGTAGACGTCGTCGACTTCTGGGCTGGAGGAGACGACGTCGACTTCTGGGCTGGAGGAGACGACGTCGACTTCTGGACTGGAGGAGATGTCGTCGACTTCTGGGCTGGAGGAGACGTCGTCGACTTCTGGGCTGGTGTAGAGGTCGTCGAATTCTGGGCTGGAGGAGACGTCGTCGACTTCTGGGCTGTAGGAGACGTCGTCGACTTCTGGGCTGGAGGAGACGTCGTCGACTTCTGGGCTGGAGGAGACGTCGTCGACTTCTGGGCTGGAGGAGACGTCGTCGACTTCTGGGCTGGAGGAGACGTCGCCGACCTCTGGGCTGGAGGAGGAGGCGCCGACCTCTGGGCTGGAGGAGGAGGCGCCGACCTCTGGGCTGGAGGAGGAGACGTCGACCTCTGGGCTGGAGGCGACGTCGACATCTGGGCTGGGGGCGTCGACGTCGACGTCTGGGCTGGGGGCGTCGACGTCTGGGCTGGAGGCGTCGACCTCTGGGCTGGAGGCGTCGACCTCCGGGCTGGAGGCTTCGACTTCCGGACTGAAGGTGTCAACTTCTGGACTGGAGGCGTCGACTTCTGACTGGAGGCGCCGACTTCTGGACTGGAGGCGCCGACTTCTGGACTGGAGGCGCCGCCGACTTCTGGAGTGGAGGTGCCGCAGGAGGGGCCGCCAACTTCTGGAGTGGAGGCGGAGTTACTGCAGACGGGACCGCTTCCCTGGCTGGTGCCGCCGGACTATGCGCTGACAACTGGACAGGCTGGCCCGGGGGCAGAGCCTCTTGGACAGGCTGGCCCGGGGACGGAGCCTCTTGGACCACCGCGGGACCTGGCGCTGACAGGACGGCTGGCGCGGGACCTGGCGCTCACTGGACGGGTGGCGCGGGACCTAGCGCTGACTGGACTGGTGGCGCGGGACCTGGCGCAGACTGGACTGGTGGCGCGGGACCTGGCGCAGACTGGACTGGTGGCGCGGGACCTGGCGCAGACTGGACTGGTGGCGCAGGACCTGGTGGAGCCGGTAACTGGAAAAGCAGGGAGGTTAGATTGTCCACCAGGAGCTACTGGAGACTGAAAATCTGACGGAGTCGGACCAGCTCAGCTCGGAGACCGGCGAGCTCTGTTGGATAGGCTCTGGGTTCGGTCCTTTGGCCTGGAGACGAGGGAGCTGCTGACTGGACCGGAGGCGGAGCCGCTGGCTGGACAGAAACCTTCTCCTGGAGATACGAGGAGGATAGGGTGTCCAGGTGGAACTCCTGGAGGCTGATGAGTTGACGGAGCCGGTCAAGCTCCACTTGGAGGCCGGCGAGCTCCGTCTGATGGGCTGTAGGAGTGGCCCCTCCGCACCTGGCGAGGGCAGGACCGGCGGTGACCGGAGGCAGAGCCGCTGCAGGGGTAGATTCGGCAGGTAGAGACGCTGGAGGAGACGTCGTCGACTTCTGGACTGGAGGAGACGTCGTCGACTTCTGGGCTGGTGGAGACGTCGTCGACTTCTGGGCTGGTGGAGACGTCGTCGACTTCTGGGCTGGTGGAGACGTGGTCGACTTCTGGGCTGGAGAAGACGTCGTCGACGTCTGGGCTGGAGGAGACGTCGTCGACTTCTGGGCTGGAGGAGACGTCGTCGACTTCTGGGCTGGAGGAGACGTCGTCGACTTCTGGGCTGGAGGAGACGTCGTCGACTTCTGGGCTGGAGGAGACGTCGTCGACTTCTGGGCTGGAGGAGGAGGCGTCGACTTCTGGGCTGGAGGAGGAGGCGTCGACCTCTGGGCTGGAGGAGGAGACGTCGGCCCCTGGGCTGGAGGCGACGTCGACGTCTGGGCTGGGGGCGTTGACGTCTGGGCTGGAGGCGTCGACCTCCGGGCTGGAGGCGTCGACTTCCAGACTGGAGGCATCGACTTTTGGACTGGAGGCGTCGACTTTTGGACTGGAGGCGTCGACTTCTGGACTGGAGGCGCCGACTTCCTGACTGGAGGCATCGACTTCTGGACTGGAGGCATCGTTTTCTGGACTGGAGGCACCGCCGATTTCTGGAGTGGAGGCGCCGCAGGAGGGGCCGCCAACTTCTGGAGTCGAGGCGGAACCGCTGCAGACGGGACCGCTTCCTTGGCTGGTGCCGCCGGACTGTGCGCTGACAACTGGACCGGCTGGCCCGGGGGCAGAGCCTCTTGGACAGGCTGGCCCGGGGACGGAGCCTCTTGGACAGGCTGGCTCCGGCGCGGAGACTCTTGGACAGGCTGGCCCGGGGGCGGAGCCTATTGGACCACCGCGGGACCTGGCACTGACTGGAAGGGTGGCGCGGGACCTGGCGCTGACTGGACTGGTGGCGCGGGACCTGGCGCAGACTGGACTGGTGGCGCGGGACCTGGCGCAGACTGGACTGGTGGCGCGGGACCTGGCGCAGACTGGACTGGTGGCGCGGGACCTGGCGCAGACTGGACTGGTGGCGCAGGACCTGGTGGAGCCGGTATCTGGAAAAGCAGGGAGGTTAGATTGTCCACCAGGAGCTCCTGGAGCCTGAAAATCTGACGGAGTCGGACCAGCTCAGCTCGGAAACCGGCGAGCTCTGTTGGATGGGCTGTGGGTTCGGTCCTTTGGCCTGGAGATGAGGGAGCTGCTGACTGGACCGGAGGTGGGGCCGCTGGCTGGACAGAAACCTTCTCCTGGAGATACGAGGAGGATAGGATGTCCAGCTGGAACTCCTGGAGGCTGATGAGTTGACGGAGCCAGTCAAGCTCCACTTGGAGGCTGGTGAGCTCCGTCTAATGGGCTGTAGGCGTGGGCCCTCCGCCTGTAGATGAAGGAGGTGCTGACTGGACCGGAGATGGGGCCGCTGATCTGACTGGGGTGGGTCCAAGCTGGTGTCCCAAGCCGGGGTAGCGGTGAGCCCGTGGTTCCGTCCTGGGACAGGGGTTGACACTGGAGCCCGGCATCCTTCCCAACACCGTGGGCTAACTCTGGGGGAGCACACTGCCAGTCTGGTGCCCACATAGCAGGAGCGGTCTAGCTGCGTCTCCCAGTCCAGACCCCAACTGGCTCCGGGAGGGTGGAGAGGATCGCCGAGGCCGGGGTTCGGCAGCGGCGTCTGCGGCGAGGCGACGCCGGAGGAGGAGAAGCCGGCCGGTGGTTTGAGGTGAGGAACTGAAGCAGGTACTCCCAGGGGAGAACCTCCCCGCTGGATCCTTTAGGAGTTTGGTTCATTCTGTCACGGCGTGCTGGTGAGTGAAGCGGAGGTGAGGATCCACATGTGGGTGAGGAAGGCAGGCAGATAGACACGAACGTTTAGTATAGTTTAATATAAAAACACGCTGGACACTGAAACAATGAACCAACAAAAGACAAAGAACTGAGAGGGTTTAAATCAGAAACCGTCTCAGGCAAGCTCAACTGCATGCTCGTCGTCCCCATCGGGGTCTTGACCTGACTCCAGCTCGTCACCGTAACAGACTTGAGTGGGCAAATGCTCACATTGAATGGCGTCTGGCATGTTGGAGAGGTGTTGTCTTCACGGTTGAATCTCGGTTTACATTGTTCAGGGCAGATGGCAGACAGCGTGTGTGGCGTCATGCGGATGAGCAATTTGCTGATGTCAATGTTGTGGATCGAGTGGCCCATGGTGGTGGTGGGGTTATGGTATGGACAGGCATCTGTTATGGACGAAGAACACAGGTGCATTTTATTGATGGCATTTTGAATGCACAGAGATACCGTGATGAGATCCTGAGGCCCATTGTTGTGCCGTACATCCATGAACATTACCTCATGTTTCAGCAAGATAATGCACGGCCCCATGTTGCAAGGATCTGTACACAATTCTTGGAAGCTGAAAATGTCCCAGTTCTTGCATGGCCACGCATACTCAACGAACATGTCACCCATTGAGCATGTTTGGGATGTGCTTGACCGGCGTATACGACAGCGTGTACCAGTTCCCACTAATATCCAACAACTTCGCACAACCATTGAAGAGGAGTGGACCAACATTCCACAGGCCACAATTGACAATCTGATCAACTCTATGCGAAGAAGATGTGTTGCACTGCATAAGGCAAATGGTGGTCACACCAGATACTGACCGGTTCTGAGTCCCCAGACCCCTAATAAAGCAATTAACTGCACATTCCTGGGTGGCCTTTAATTGTGGGCAGTATAAGGTACACCTGTGCACTACTCATGATGTCAGATCAGCATCTTGATGTGGCACACCTGTGAGGTGGGATGGATTATCTTAGCAAAGCACAGGTGCTCACTATCATAAATTTAGACTGATTTGTGATCAATGTTTGAGAGAAATGGTAATATTGTGTATCTGGACTGAATTTGAGATCTTTAAGTCCATCTCATGAAAAATCGGAGCAGAAACAAAGGTGTTGCGTTTATATTTTTGTTGAGTGTAGGTTCCTACATCACCTTTAGCTCCATCCATTCACAGTAAATGCTTAGTTCACTTGTCATGTTTTAATTGTTTCTAAAATAAATTCTTACAATTATAAACCTGACTCTTTTCTGAATCAAGACGAGGTGTGTATAATTACTTAATAAAGCAAAAATCCTATAATCTTCTGATATTTACAATAAAGATCAAGTAAGGTAATATTGTATATTTATACAGAACATCAAATAAATAATACACATTTGCCTCCGCTACACAAAGATTTTTTTTTTGTAAACCAATTTTAAAAATATACACTTAACAGATGTATTTTAGGGCAGAATTTTAAAACTAAATTATAACAAATAAATGTATTTTATTGACACTACAGCTGAGTCAATATTTACGTCCTGAAAAAAAGTTTATTTACCTGATCTCGGCACGTTCACTCATGCCCTCAGTCGGATGCTTTCTTAAGAGATGCAGCAGCATGGAAGAAGTGCTGTTGTGGTAGCTCCACCTTGCAATGCTTGCATACAATGGCGTTTTCCTTGCTTTTTAATGTAAAGTGATCCCATGCCTTGGAAAACTTCTGTCGTTTACTATATCCTTCGTTTTGGTCTTGCTCGTTTTCATTTATTTCCATGGCGTCTGCCATTGTCGGCTGCCCAGCTGAAAAGACGAAAAGACCGCTGCGCGCTGTGCAGTAGAGTACATGGCACGTATAATCTGTGACGTAACCGCGTTGCGCAACACATAAAGAATCCATGCGCAATGCCGGATATTCAGCTATGGTCTATTTAACGAGTCCTCGAGGCAGCGGAAAATTCTCGAATATTTTTTGTCAGCGAATCATTCGAGTTACTCGAGGAATCATTGCAGCCCTAATCAGCATAATCATTTTTAAAGCTAATCAATATAATCTTTTTGAGAATAATCATTTTTACACTTAACCAATATAACCTTTTCTGTTTAAACTAATATAGTCAACTTCAGTCTAATTGCTGTCAGGTTATGAATGTGTTGGTCAATCATTTAATCTTCATATATAAGGAAATAAAACTTTGTCGAAGTGCTGCAGACTAACAGAGATAACGTTCCAGAAAACATTGGTGTTGAAAGTTTCTATAACAATGGCCTGACTCTTACTGCTTGTGGTCAAAAGAAGATCACGAGTTATGTCATGGGGAAGTGTCTGATTGATAAACTTTTGACCTCGTTGCTGAGCCAGAGATCACAAGTTCAGTCTTAGAAAAAGTCTTGGATGTTGAGGGTCAGGGAAAGTCAGAAGGTGCTTTAGACTGTGAACTCATGAAGACCGCTCACATGAGGAGGAGTAGTGTATGACTGTGAAGTGGGAACGCCCCAGTCTATTGTGGAACTGTTGTAAAATTAAAAAAAAATTTTCATGCAATTCAATAAAAGGGCTGACGAGAAGAGTCGAAAGTTAGAAGATACATCGGCAGGGAACTGCTTGTGTTCTTCTCACCAGAAGCCAACCAAAGATCTTTGTGTGTGTACATATTATAATGGGCTTAAAGTAGGGCTGGGCAATAAATCGAAAATGTATCGTTATCGAAATTTCTGACTCTTATCGAGATCATTTTTCCCATGTCAATAAATTTGATAATAAAAAAATGAAAAGATGTGTGTAGCTGGACAACATTCATGTCCCTTTAAGAAGCTGTACCACCTTGAGATGCGTAAAAATGTGACTAAATATAATACATGTGACAGCCCCATCTAGTGGACAACTTACCTGCAGTTATGGTCCATTTATCATTATTGAGGTTAAATCCTCAATATATTGTGATATTAGTTTTAGGCCATATTGCCCAGCCCTAGCTTAAAGTGTGGATCTCTCTTCAGGGTCACCTCCAAAGAACCAGGGAGTGGTTAGATGGAATAATTTCCACCACGACAGCCCCCATAATTCTGGTATGAAAGTGAAGCCAACAAGGAAGAGGCACAAAAAAATGCATTTCCCCCCTCATCCACCAGAAGAGAGCTAATCCTCATCGAATCACATGTCAAAAATGCCAATTTGACAGCAGAGATAAACTGATCAGAAAGCCCTTTAAGCTTTAATAGATCTAGTTAACATTCATGAAAACTCTGAGGGGGCAAATTTTTTTTATAAATTTATAATCATTGCAACCCAAAGTCAGTCCTACCACACTGCTGAATCCTGCCGGTGCTGTTTCCTCAGTGAGGTGCAGTACATCTCGTTCATCACCCTTGGAAAAGGAGATGATGTGTTCTGGTCCGGCTCTCCACTCCCTCGTCGAGGAGACTTCTAACCACAGAATAGAGGCTTTACTATCTAGTACTCAAAATCTATCTTAATGATATTGGCCACAGGCTAAATTCCTTTGAATGGCATGTTTAAAGTATAAAACCTCAATGAAAAATGTTTTTGGATTTTCACGGCTGGAATTTGAAGAAAATCTGATGTTTCTGACTGGCACGGGAAAAACAGAAACTAGCTTCAGGTCTAAGCCCTGGACAGCTGGTGACGTTTCACAGGAGGTCTGAAGAAAAAGCACCTGACTACGATGTTTCTGTGTTAAGAGTTATAGCTGAGAACAATGTGTCATCAGTCAAGATGTAGCTTCTGAAGCCTCTGCTAGTCGGTCAGATTGTTTTTTTCTCTGGGATGATTACCGGAGAAGTTCAACCGAACTCCGACCCCGCTAGCTGGATATCACTACCGGAGGTGCAGACATGTTTTGGACCGTTTGACGCAGAAGACCCGCGACCCGATTTGGACACCGGGAAGGATTCTGTTAGTCTTAAGAACCAAAATCGGTACAATTTGTTTACTTTTGTTAAATATTTAATTTTTGTGCTCGTACCACCGGGAGCTCTCAGCTGACTACAGGTCTTAACTCCATCATACTGTCCTGATGTGTAATTCAGTAATCTACAGAAAAAAAACAAAATTATGTGCTGCCAATTTTACAGCTGCATGTATATATTAGGGGTTTAACGGTTCGGGCCACTTGCGTACCATTTTGGTTCATTTTCCATTAAATAATGAAATTTTGTTTGCATGATTTAAGTGCAGCAGATCAAAGTTCATAGGCGAGTTTCCGCACCGACGCTGTATTGAGTGACGCATGATGGTTGCACGCACCTGATCTCCGATTAAAAAAGGTGATCTGCAAATTCTGATCAACGTCTTTCTGAGCAGATCAAACCAGCTGGCTGTCGCTGCTACTGTGGAGACAGTAGAGACGCTGAACGTAAACAACATGTCTACTGAACTTTTCCCCCACGGCAGTTGATGTAATGTTTTCATTCTACAACAAAAAATACGATGCGGAGAAAGCTCGTTATTTAACAGGGTATCTGCAGGTTTAAGGGAGCCAAATTTAAGGCTTTTTAAGACCTTTTTTAAGGCCACTTTGACCAAATTTAAGCTATTTTTTAATTATATTTAAGCTATAATTTTCAGCTATTGCCTGGCACTGGTGCTAACCACGTCGCAAACGTGGGATTACCCACCCAGTTACCATTAAACTTTCACTTCCCCATGGTGCAAGCTCCCACTAGCTTAACCAGCTAATGTGCTCATCTAAAAATAGTCCCCTTTCACAACCAACTGAATGTGTACAGTTCCACTTATGCCAATATCATAAAAAAAAATGCTGAACACTAACTACAAATTCTTGTTCATAGGGTCTTTGGTAATTTAAGACATTTGGAAACTGTAATTAAGGATTATTTGTCATTTCTAATGATTTTTAAGATCTTAAATTTAAAAAAGCAAATTTAAAACTTTAAAACTTTTTAAGGACCTGCGGATACCCTCTAATATGAGTTTTAAAGAAGAAAGTGGGCAGTCTGAGGTGAGTTTTCAAGGCTCACTGCAGAAATAAAAACAAGGCGCATCAACAGTCAAGCACGTATGAGAGTGATACTCATAGCTGCGCAAATAAACTGTGAAATATTTAAAGACATCATACTAGATCAGCAGCTTGTGAGGACACCTGGTTCTGCTCACTACAGAAGCCGCTTCAGACAAAAAATAAATAAATATAATAATATACAGAAAACGATTTGTACTGAGCTCTTCAAAACACTGAACCGAATCGAATACGATTTTAGCGTACTGTTATACCTCTAACGATTAGAGACTCATTTATATAGTTTAATAGCAAAAAAGTTGATTTGAGGGTGACTTGCTCTTTAACAAAATGAAAAACTGAACCAAGTTCATATTTATATAATTGGTAAAGTATAGTTACACTGAATTTTTACAATTTTAATGCTGAGTCTGGCCAATACCTTTGATAGTCATATATAGCACATGTACCCTGTATATAGCATGTCAAAGATTACTACTGAGCACAATAAATCTTTACAAAAATCCATTTTTATTACAATGTTTTTCTTTGTAATAATTTCTTCCCAAAAGATAAAAATATAACCTTAAATCAAGGCTGTAAATCTGTTTTTAACAAAAGTGTTTTCACAGATGTGAAGTTTTCTTTAAATAATTAAGTACAGAATCATTTAATTTACCCATTCATAAACAAATCAGGTCTCTGGTTTCATCACCATCTTTTAGCAGTATCGCTGTACAAAGTGGAGGTTATTTGGCAAAGAAAAAATGTTACAGCAAATGGAAAACTCCTATTATGGTGCCTGTCTGGTGACATTTGAGGGGGAAAAATAACTTGCGGCCACGACTGCGTGGCAAGGTCCCCCCCCCCCCTCAATGTCACCAGACTAGCTTCATACTAGTGATTAAAACCAATACATTTTCAACATACTGTCAGTGAACTGGTACTTAAACGTTTTAGCACATAAATAAGTTTTTTCCAACTCAGTTTCACTTTAAGATAAGCTTTTGCTGCTAGTCCGTTAGCGGTCTTAAAACTGCCTACTCACCAAAACGTTCAAAAGTCATCCGGTTTTCTCAACACTCCAATTATCCAGAATGCATCATCTGTTACACAAAAACATTTTTAGGTAAGTAATAGGTAGAAAGGTTAACTTCTGAACTGTTTTTCCTCGTAACTTTACCGCACCGTTCCCATTTTTCTGTCTCCTCAGATGTTTTGACGACAAGGTCCTCACACCTGCACATCCACAATAACAAGTACGGTTAAGTTAGACTACAACACATAACTTGTTTTCTTTACCAGTCAGGACTTCCATATTAAAGAAGGCGTGTTTCTGAGTTGTCTTGGTAACATCTTTCCTGTCAGCCTCTGATTGACTGTGAAAATCATAACATAAATTCTTTAAAACTAAATCACTTTGAGTGATTTGCCAGTTCTAGAGAAAGCTTCAGACCGGCCATCTTTAGCATATCTCTTTAATAATCAAAGATTTTGACACATCATCAAAACCTTTTTGCACCTACAAAGCTGAGACAGCAAACAGTTCATGCAGAACAAAGCTGATATTGTTCAACTCCTTAAGAGTTATTCCTGAGACGCAAGCTGATTCCAACCTGTGCTGCGTGGTGATATCTTTTGGACCGGAGAAGTCGGTGCTCGCAGTCAATCTACCGGACCTGGGTGCCCAGAGGTCATCCTGACTCTCTGACCTCCGAATCCGTGACGAAGGTCATCAAAAGGGTGAGGTAGAACACAGAGATTGCGTCTGAATGTGCTTCTGAAGATAACATCATAGTTTAGAACAAACCAAATTCTTTTTCATCCAGAGACGCCGCTTTCCGAGATTCTGAAGTTCTGACCAACACCGCATTTACACATACACTCAACAAAAATATAAACGCAACACCTTTGTTTCTGCTCCGATTTTCCATGAGATGGACATAAAGATCTAAAATACATTCCAGATACACAATATTACCATTTTTCTCAAACATTGTTCACAAATCAATCTAAATGTGTGATAGTGAGCACTTCTGCATTGCTGAGATAATCTGTCACGGCATGCTGGTGAGTGAAGCGGAGGTGAGGATCCACATGCGGGTGAGGAAGGCAGGCAGATAGACACGAACGTTTAGTAAAGTTTAATATAAAAACGCGCTGGACACTGAAACAATAAACCGTCAAAAGACACAGAACTGAGAGGGTTTAAATACATGAGGGCTGGGAGCTTGGGTGATTGGAAAAAGAGAGGTAGGTGGGAGCAATTAACAGAGACACATGACTGAACAGAATGGGGAAACAGGACAGGGTGTGACATAATCCATCCCACCTCACAGGTATGCCACATCAAGATGCTGATCCGACATCATGAGTAGTGCACAGGTGTACCTTATACTGCCCACAATAAAAGCACCCCCCCCCACCCCACCCCACCCCCCAGAGAGCGGATTCCAGACGCCCACAGGAACACAGAGCAGGGCGGGAGGAGGGGGACCAGGAAGGAGGGCCGAGAGGAACCGAGGGACTGGTGGAGAAGAGGCAGGGACCAGTAGGGTCCAGGGGCCTGCGTCTGGGACAGAGGAGGAGACGACAACGGGCTCTGGGGGGCCTGCGTCTGGGGCAGAGGAGGAGACGGTGACAGGCTCTGGGGGGGCCTGCGTCTGGGGCAGAGGAGGAGACGGCGGCGGGCTCTGGGAGGCTCACGCCTGGCGAGGGCAGGACCGGCGGTGACCGGAGGCAGAGCCGCTGCAGGGGTAGACTCGGCAGGTAGAGACGCTGGAGGAGACGTAGTCGACTTCTGGACTGGAGGAGACGTCGTCGACTTCTGGACTGGAGGAGACGTCGTCGACTTCTGGACTGGAGGAGACGTCGTCGACTTCTGGACTGGAGGAGACTTCGTCGACTTCTGGGCTGGTGGGGACGTCGTCGACTTCTGGGCTGGTGGAGACGTCGTCGACTTCTGGGCTGGTGGAGACGTCGTCGACTTCTGGGCTGGAGGAGACGTCGTCGACTTCTGGGCTGGAGGAGACAACGTTGACTTCTGGGCTGGAGGAGACGTCGTCGACTTCTGGGCTGGAGGAGACGTCGTCGACTTCTGGGCTGGAGGAGACGTCGTCGACCTCTGGGCTGGAGGAGACGTCGTTGACTTCTGGGCTGGAGGAGACGTCGCCGACCTCTGGGCTGGAGGAGGAGGAGTTGAACTCTGAGCTGGAGGAGGAGACGTTGACCCTTGGGCTGGAGGCGACGTCGACGTCTGGGCTGGAGGCATCGACGTCTGGTCTGGAAGCGTCGACCTCTGGGCTGGAGGCGTCACCCTCCGGGCTGGAGGCATCGACTTCCGGGCTGGAGGCATCGACTTCCGGGCTGGAGGCGTCGACTTCTGGACTGGAGGCGTCGACTTCTGGACTGGAGGCGTCGACTTCTGGACTGGAGGCGCCGCCGACTTGTGGAGTGGAGGCGCCGCCGACTTCTGGAGTGGAGGCGCCGCAGGAGGGGCCACCAACTTCTGGAGTGGAGGTGGAGCCGCTGCAGACGGGACCGCTCCCCTGGCTGGTTCCGCCGGACTGTGCGCTGACAACTGGACAGGCTGGCCCGGGGGCGGAGACTCTTGGACAGGCTGGCCCGGGGGCGGAGACTCTTGGACCACCGCGGGATCTGGCGCTGACTGGACGGGTGGCACGGAACCTGGCGCTGACTGGACGGGTGGCGCGGGACCTGGCGCTGACTGGACGGGTGGCGCGGGACCTGGCGCTGACTGGACGGGTGGCGCGGGACCTGGCGCTGACTGGACTGGTGGCGCGGGACCTGGCGCTGACTGGACTGGTGGCGCGGGACCTGGCGCTGACTGGACTGGTGGCGCGGGACCTGGCGCTGACTGGACTGGTGGCGCGGGACCTGGCGCTGACTGGACTGGTGGCGCGGGACCTGGCGCAGACTGGACTGGTGGCGCAGGACCTGGTGGAGCCGGTAACTGCAAAAGCAGGGAGGTTAGATTGTCCACCAGGAGCTCCTGGAGACTGAAAATCTGACGGAGTCGGACCAGCTCAGCTCGGAGACCGGCAAGCTCTGTTGGATGGGCTGTGGGCTCGGTCCTTTGGCCTGGAGACGCGGGAGCTACTGACTGGACCGGAGGCGGGGCCGCTGGCTGGACAGAAACATTCTCCTGGAGATACGAGGAGGATAGGGTGTCCAGCTGGAACTCCTGGAGGCTGATGAGTTGACGGAGCCGGTCAAGCTACACTTGGAGGCCGGCGAGCTTCGTCTGATGGGCTGTAGGCGTGGTCCCTCCGTACCTGGCGAGGGCAGGACCGGCGGTGACCGGAGGCAGAGCCACTGCAGGGGTAGACTCGGCAGGTAGAGACGCTGGAGGAGACGTCGTCGACTTCTGGGCTGGTGGAGACGTCGTCGACTTCTGGGCTGGTGTAGACGTCGTCGACTTCTGGGCTGGAGGATACGTCGTCGACTTCTGGGCTGGAGGAGACGTCGTCGACTTCTGGGCTGGAGGAGACGTCGTCGACTTCTGGGCTGGAGGAGACGTCGTCGACTTCTGGGCTGGAGGAGACGTCGTCGACTTCTGGGCTGGAGGAGACGTCGTCGACTTCTGGGCTGGAGGAGACGTCGTCGACTTCTGGGCTGGAGGAGACGTCGTCGACTTTTGGGCTGGAGGAGACGTCGCCGACCTCTGGGCTGGAGGAGACGTTGCCGACCTCTGGGCTGGAGGAGGAGACATCGACCCCTGGGCTGGAGGCGACGTCGACCCCTGGGCCGGAGGCGACGTCGACGTCTGGGCTGGGGGCGTCGACGTCTGGGCTGGAGGCGTCGACGTCTGGGCTGGAGGCGTCGACGTCTGGGCTGGGGGCGTCGACATCTGGGCTGGGGGCGTCGACGTCTGGGCTGGAGGCGTCGACCTCTGGGCTGGAGGCGTCGACCTCCGGGCTGGAGGCGTCGACTTCCGGACTGAAGGCGTCAACTTCTCGACTGGAGGTGTCGACTTCTCGACTGGAGGTGTCGACTTCTAGACTGGAGGCGTCGACTTCTGGACTGGAGGCGCCGACTTCTGGAGTGGAGGCGCCGACTTCTGGACTGGAGGCGCCGACTTCTGGACTGGAGGCGCCGCCGACTTCTGGAGTGGAGGTGCCGCAGGAGGGGCCGCCAACTTCTGGAGTGGAGGCGGAGCCGCTGCAGACGGGACCGCTTCCCTGGCTGGTGCCGCCGGACTGTGCACTGACAACTGGACAGGCTGGCCCGGGGGCAGAGCCTCTTGGACAGGCTGGCCCGGGGACGGAGCCTCTTGGACCACCGCGGGACCTGGCGCTGACTGGACGGCTAGCACGGGACCTGGCGCTCACTGGACGGGTGGCGCGGGACCTAGCGCTGACTGGACTGGTGGCGCGGGACCTGGCGCAGACTGGACTGGTGGCGCGGGACCTGGCGCTGACTGGACTGGTGGCGCGGGACCTGGCGCAGACTGGACTGGTGGCGCAGGACCTGGTGGAGCCGGTAACTGGAAAAGCAGGGAGGTTAGATTGTCCACCAGGAGCTCCTGGAGACTGAAAATCTGACGGAGTCGGACCAGCTCAGCTCGGAGACCGGCGAGCTCTGTTGGATGGGCTGTGGGTTCGGTCCTTTGGCCTGGAGACGAGGGAGCTGCTGACTGGACCGGAGGCGGAGCCGCTGGCTGGACAGAAACCTTCTCCTGGAGATACGAGGAGGATAGGGTGTCCAGCTGGAACTCCTGGAGGCTGATGAGTTGACGGAGCCGGTCAAGCTCCACTTGGAGGCCGGCGAGCTCCGTCTGATGGGCTGTAGGCGTGGCCCCTCCGCACCTGGCGAGGGCAGGACCGGCGGTGACCGGAGGCAGAGCCGCTGCAGGGGTAGACTCGGCAGGTAGAGACGCTGGAGGAGACGTCGTCGACTTCTGGAGTGGAGGAGACGTCGTCGACTTCTGGGCTGGTGGAGACGTCGTCGACTTCTAGGCTGGAGGAGACGTCGTCGACTTCTGGGCTGGAGGAGACGTCGTCGACTTCTGGGCTGGAGGAGACGTCGTCGACTTCTGGGTTGGAGGAGACGTCGTCGACTTCTGGGCTGGAGGAGACGTCGTCGACTTCTGGGCTGGAGGAGACGTCGTCGACTTCTGGGCTGGAGGAGACGTCGCCGACCTCTGGGCTGGAGGAGGAGACGTCGCCGACCTCTGGGCTGGAGGAGGAGACGTCGACCCCTGGGCTGGAGGCGACGTCGACCCCTGGGCTGGGGGCATTGACATCTGGGCTGGAGGCGTCGACCTCCGGGCTGGAGGCGTCGACTTTTGGACTGGAGGCGTCGACTTCTGGACTGGAGACGCCGACTTCCTGACTGGAGGCGCCGACTTCCTGACTGGAGGCATCGACTTCTGGACTGGAAGCATCGACTTCTGGACTGGAGGCGCCGCCGATTTCTGGAGTGGAGGCGCCGCAGGAGGGGCCGCCAACTTCTGGAGTCGAGGCGGAACCGCTGCAGACGGGACCGCTTCCTTGGCTGGTGCCGCCGGACTGTGCGCTGACAACTGGACCGGCTGGCCCGGGGGCAGAGCCTCTTGGACAGGCTGGCCCGGGGACGGAGCCTCTTGGACAGGCTGGCTCCGGGGCGGAGACTCTTGGACAGGCTGGCCCGGGGGCGGAGCCTATTGGACCACCGCGGGACCTGGCACTGACTGGAAGGGTGGCGCGGGACCTGGCGCTGACTGGACGGGTGGCGCGGAACCTGGCGCTGACTGGACTGGTGGCGCGGGACCTGGCGCAGACTGGACTGGTGGCGCAGGACCTGGTGGAGCCGGTAACTGGAAAAGCAGGGAGGTTAGATTGTCCACCAGGAGCTCCTGGAGACTGAAAATCTGACGGAGTCGGACCAGCTCAGCTCGGAGACCGGCGAGCTCTGTTGGATGGGCTGTGGGTTCGGTCCTTTGGCCTGGAGACGAGGGAGCTGCTGACTGGACCGGAGGCGGAGCCGCTGGCTGGACAGAAACCTTCTCCTGGAGATACGAGGAGGATAGGGTGTCCAGCTGGAACTCCTGGAGGCTGATGAGTTGACGGAGCCGGTCAAGCTCCACTTGGAGGCCGGCGAGCTCCGTCTGATGGGCTGTAGGCGTGGCCTCTCCGCACCTGGCGAGGGCAGGACCGGCGGTGACCGGAGGCAGAGCCGCTGCAGGGGTAGACTCGGCAGGTAGAGACGCTGGAGGAGACGTCGTCGACTTCTGGAGTGGAGGAGACGTCGTCGACTTCTGGGCTGGTGGAGACGTCGTCGACTTCTGGGCTGGAGGAGACGTCGTCGACTTCTGGGCTGGAGGAGACGTCGTCGACTTCTGGGCTGGAGGAGACGTCGTCGACTTCTGGGCTGGAGGAGACGTCGTCGACTTCTGGGTTGGAGGAGACGTCGTCGACTTCTGGGCTGGAGGAGACGTCGTCGACTTCTGGGCTGGAGGAGACGTCGTCGACTTCTGGGCTGGAGGAGACGTCGCCGACCTCTGGGCTGGAGGAGGAGACGTCGCCGACCTCTGGGCTGGAGGAGGAGACGTCGCCGACCTCTGGGCTGGAGGAGGAGACGTCGACCCCTGGGCTGGAGGCGACGTCGACCCCTGGGCTGGGGGCGTTGACATCTGGGCTGGAGGCGTCGACCTCCGGGCTGGAGGCGTCGACTTTTGGACTGGAGGCGTCGACTTCTGGACTGGAGGCGCCGACTTCCTGACTGGAGGCGCCGACTTCCTGACTGGAGGCATCGACTTCTGGACTGGAGGCATCGACTTCTGGACTGGAGGCGCCGCCGATTTCTGGAGTGGAGGCGCCGCAGGAGGGGCCGCCAACTTCTGGAGTCGAGGCGGAACCGCTGCAGACGGGACCGCTTCCTTGGCTGGTGCCGCCGGACTGTGCGCTGACAACTGGACCGGCTGGCCCGGGGGCAGAGCCTCTTGGACAGGCTGGCCCGGGGACGGAGCCTCTTGGACAGGCTGGCTCCGGGGCGGAGACTCTTGGACAGGCTGGCCCGGGGGCGGAGCCTATTGGACCACCGCGGGACCTGGCACTGACTGGAAGGGTGGCGCGGGACCTGGCGCTGACTGGACGGGTGGCGCGGAACCTGGCGCTGACTGGACGGGTGGCGCGGGACCTGGCGCTGACTGGACGGGTGGCGCGGGACCTGGCGCTGACTGGACGGGTGGCTCGGGACCTGGCGCTGACTGGACTGGTGGCGCGGGACCTGGCGCTGACTGGACTGGTGGCGCGGGACGTGGCGCAGACTGGACTGGTGGCGCAGGACCTGGTGGAGCCGGTAACTGGAAAAGCAGGGAGGTTAGATTGTCCACCAGGAGCTCCTGGAGACTGAAAATCTGACGGAGTCGGACCAGCTTAGCTCGGAGACCGGCGAGCTCTGTTGGATGGGCTGTGGGCTCGGTCCTTTGGCCTGGAGACGCGGGAGCTGCTGACTGGACCGGAGGCGGGGCCGCTGGCTGTACAGAAACCTTCTCCTGGAGATACGAGGAGGATAGGGTGTCCAGCTGGAACTCCTGGAGGCTGATGAGTTGACGGAGCCGGTCAAGCTACACTTGGAGGCCGGCGAGCTTCGTCTGATGGGCTGTAGGCGTGGTCCCTCCGCACCTGGCGAGGGCAGGACCGGCGGTGACCGGAGGCAGAGCCACTGCAGGGGTAGACTCGGCAGGTAGAGACGCTGGAGGAGACATAGTCGACTTCTGGGCTGGAGGAGACGTCGTCGACTTCTGGGCTGGAGGAGACGTCGTCGACTTCTGGGCCGGAGGAGACGTCGTCGACTTCTGGGCCGGAGGAGACGTCGTCGACTGCTGGGCTGGAGGAGACGTCGTCGACTTCTGGGCTGGAGGAGACGTCGTCGACTTCTGGGCTGGAGGAGACGTCGTCGACTTCTGGGCTGGAGGAGACGTCGTCGACTTCTGGGCTGGAGGAGACGTCGTCGACTTCTGGGCTGGAGGAGACGTCGTCGACTTCTGGGCTGGAGGAGACGTCGCCGACCTCTGGGCTGGAGGAGGAGACGTCGACCCCTGGGCTGGAGGAGGAGACGTCGACCCCTGGGCTGGAGGCGATGTCGACGTCTGGGCTGGGGGCGTCGACGTCTGGGCTAGAGGCGTCGACGTCTGGGCTGGGGGCGTCGACGTCTGGGCTGGAGGCGTCGACCTCCGGGCTGGAGTCGTCGACCTCCGGGCTGGAGGCGTCGACCTCCGGGCTGGAGGCGTCGACTTCCGGACTGAAGGCGTCAACTTCTGGACTTGAGGCGTCGACTTCTCGACTGGAGGTGTCGACTTCTGGACTGGAGGCGTCGACTTCTGGACTGGAGGCGCCGACTTCTGGAGTGGAGGCGCCGACTTCTGGACTGGAGGCGCCGACTTCTGGACTGGAGGCGCCGCCGACTTCTGGAGTGGAGGTGCCGCAGGAGGGGCCGCCAACTTCTGGAGTGGAGGCGGAGCCGCTGCAGACGGGACCGCTTCCCTGGCTGGTGCCGCCGGACTGTGCACTGACAACTGGACAGGCTGGCCCGGGGGCAGAGCCTCTTGGACAGGCTGGCCCGGGGACGGAGCCTCTTGGACAGGCTGGCCCGGGGACGGAGCCTCTTGGACCACCGCGGGACCTGGCGCTGACTGGACGGCTGGCGCGGGACCTGGCGCTCACTGGACGGGTGGCGCGGGACCTAGCGCTGACTGGACTGGTGGCGCGGGACCTGGCGCAGACTGGACTGGTGGCGCGGGACCTGGCGCTGACTGGACTGGTGGCGCGGGACCTGGCGCAGACTGGACTGGTGGCGCAGGACCTGGTGGAGCCGGTAACTGGAAAAGCAGGGAGGTTAGATTGTCCACCAGGAGCTCCTGGAGACTGAAAATCTGACGGAGTCAGACCAGCTCAGCTCGGAGACCGGCGAGCTCTGTTGGATGGGCTGTGGGTTCGGTCCTTTGGCCTGGAGACGAGGGAGCTGCTGACTGGACCGGAGGCGGAGCCGCTGGCTGGACAGAAACCTTCTCCTGGAGATACGAGGAGGATAGGGTGTCCAGCTGGAACTCCTGGAGGCTGATGAGTTGACGGAGCCTGTCAAGCTCCACTTGGAGGCCGGCGAGCTCCGTCTGATGGGCTGTAGGCGTGGCCCCTCCGCACCTGGCGAGGGCAGGACCGGCGGTGACCGGAGGCAGAGCCGCTGCAGGGGTAGACTCGGCAGGTAGACGCTGGAGGAGACGTCGTCGACTTCTGGACTGGAGGAGACGTCGTCGACTTCTGGGCAGGTGGAGACGTCGTCGACTTCTGGGCTGGAAGAGACGTCGTCGACTTCTGGGCTGGAGGAGACGTCGTCGACTTCTGGGCTGGAGGAGACGTCGTCGACTTCTGGGCTGGAGGAGAAGACGTCGCCGAACTCTGGGCTGGAGGAGGAGACGTCGACCACTGGGCTGGAGGCGACGTCGACCCCTGGGCTGGGGTCATTGACATCTGGGCTGGAGGCGTCGACCTCCGGGCTGGAGGCGTCGACTTTTGGACTGGAGGCGTCGACTTCTGGACTGGAGGCGCCGACTTCCTGACTGGAGGCGCCGACTTCCTGACTGGAGGCATCGACTTCTGGACTGGAGGCGCCGACTTCCTGACTGGAGGCGCCGACTTCCTGACTGGAGGCGCCGACTTCCTGACTGGAGGCATCGACTTCTGGACTGGAGGCATCGACTTCTGGACTGGAGGCGCCGCCGATTTCTGGAGTGGAGGCGCCGCAGGAGGGGCCGCCAACTTCTGGAGTCGAGGCGGAACCGCTGCAGACGGGACCGCTTCCTTGGCTGGTGCCGCCGGACTGTGCGCTGACAACTGGACCGGCTGGCCCGGGGGCAGAGCCTCTTGGACAGGCTGGCCCGGGGACGGAGCCTCTTGGACCACTGCGGGACCTGGCGCTGACTGGACGGCTGGCGCGGGACCTGGCGCTCACTGGACGGGTGGCGCGGGACCTAGCGCTGACTGGACTGGTGGCGCGGGACCTGGCGCAGACTGGACTGGTGGCGCGGGACCTGGCGCAGACTGGACTGGTGGCACGGGACCTGGCGCAGACTGGACTGGTGGCGCAGGACCTGGTGGAGCCGGTAACTGGAAAAGCAGGGAGGTTAGATTGTCCACCAGGAGCTACTGGAGACTGAAAATCTGACGGAGTCGGACCAGCTCAGCTCGGAGACCGGCGAGCTCTGTTGGATGGGCTCTGGGTTCGGTCCTTTGGCCTGGAGACGAGGGAGCTGCTGACTGGACCGGAGGCGGAGCCGCTGGCTGGACAGAAACCTTCTCCTGGAGATACGAGGAGGATAGGGTGTCCAGCTGGAACTCCTGGAGGCTGATGAGTTGACGGAGCCGGTCAAGCTACACTTGGAGGCCGGCGAGCTTCGTCTGATGGGCTGTAGGCGTGGTCCCTCCGCACCTGGCGAGGGCAGGACCGGCGGTGACCGGAGGCAGAGCCGCTGCAGGGGTAGACTCGGCAGGTAGAGACGCTGGAGGAGACGTAGTCGACTTCTGGACTGGAAGAGAGTCGACTTCTGGCTGGAGGAGACGTCGTCGACTTCTGGGCTGGTGGAGACGTCGTCGACTTCTGGGCTGGTGTAGACGTCGTCGACTTCTGGGCTGGAGGAGACGACGTCGACTTCTGGGCTGGAGGAGACGACGTCGACTTCTGGACTGGAGGAGATGTCGTCGACTTCTGGGCTGGAGGAGACGTCGTCGACTTCTGGGCTGGTGTAGAGGTCGTCGAATTCTGGGCTGGAGGAGACGTCGTCGACTTCTGGGCTGTAGGAGACGTCGTCGACTTCTGGGCTGGAGGAGACGTCGTCGACTTCTGGGCTGGAGGAGACGTCGTCGACTTCTGGGCTGGAGGAGACGTCGTCGACTTCTGGGCTGGAGGAGACGTCGCCGACCTCTGGGCTGGAGGAGGAGGCGCCGACCTCTGGGCTGGAGGAGGAGGCGCCGACCTCTGGGCTGGAGGAGGAGACGTCGACCTCTGGGCTGGAGGCGACGTCGACATCTGGGCTGGGGGCGTCGACGTCGACGTCTGGGCTGGGGGCGTCGACGTCTGGGCTGGAGGCGTCGACCTCTGGGCTGGAGGCGTCGACCTCCGGGCTGGAGGCTTCGACTTCCGGACTGAAGGTGTCAACTTCTGGACTGGAGGCGTCGACTTCTGACTGGAGGCGCCGACTTCTGGACTGGAGGCGCCGACTTCTGGACTGGAGGCGCCGCCGACTTCTGGAGTGGAGGTGCCGCAGGAGGGGCCGCCAACTTCTGGAGTGGAGGCGGAGTTACTGCAGACGGGACCGCTTCCCTGGCTGGTGCCGCCGGACTATGCGCTGACAACTGGACAGGCTGGCCCGGGGGCAGAGCCTCTTGGACAGGCTGGCCCGGGGACGGAGCCTCTTGGACCACCGCGGGACCTGGCGCTGACAGGACGGCTGGCGCGGGACCTGGCGCTCACTGGACGGGTGGCGCGGGACCTAGCGCTGACTGGACTGGTGGCGCGGGACCTGGCGCAGACTGGACTGGTGGCGCGGGACCTGGCGCAGACTGGACTGGTGGCGCGGGACCTGGCGCAGACTGGACTGGTGGCGCAGGACCTGGTGGAGCCGGTAACTGGAAAAGCAGGGAGGTTAGATTGTCCACCAGGAGCTACTGGAGACTGAAAATCTGACGGAGTCGGACCAGCTCAGCTCGGAGACCGGCGAGCTCTGTTGGATAGGCTCTGGGTTCGGTCCTTTGGCCTGGAGACGAGGGAGCTGCTGACTGGACCGGAGGCGGAGCCGCTGGCTGGACAGAAACCTTCTCCTGGAGATACGAGGAGGATAGGGTGTCCAGGTGGAACTCCTGGAGGCTGATGAGTTGACGGAGCCGGTCAAGCTCCACTTGGAGGCCGGCGAGCTCCGTCTGATGGGCTGTAGGAGTGGCCCCTCCGCACCTGGCGAGGGCAGGACCGGCGGTGACCGGAGGCAGAGCCGCTGCAGGGGTAGATTCGGCAGGTAGAGACGCTGGAGGAGACGTCGTCGACTTCTGGACTGGAGGAGACGTCGTCGACTTCTGGGCTGGTGGAGACGTCGTCGACTTCTGGGCTGGTGGAGACGTCGTCGACTTCTGGGCTGGTGGAGACGTGGTCGACTTCTGGGCTGGAGAAGACGTCGTCGACGTCTGGGCTGGAGGAGACGTCGTCGACTTCTGGGCTGGAGGAGACGTCGTCGACTTCTGGGCTGGAGGAGACGTCGTCGACTTCTGGGCTGGAGGAGACGTCGTCGACTTCTGGGCTGGAGGAGACGTCGTCGACTTCTGGGCTGGAGGAGGAGGCGTCGACTTCTGGGCTGGAGGAGGAGGCGTCGACCTCTGGGCTGGAGGAGGAGACGTCGGCCCCTGGGCTGGAGGCGACGTCGACGTCTGGGCTGGGGGCGTTGACGTCTGGGCTGGAGGCGTCGACCTCCGGGCTGGAGGCGTCGACTTCCAGACTGGAGGCATCGACTTTTGGACTGGAGGCGTCGACTTTTGGACTGGAGGCGTCGACTTCTGGACTGGAGGCGCCGACTTCCTGACTGGAGGCATCGACTTCTGGACTGGAGGCATCGTTTTCTGGACTGGAGGCACCGCCGATTTCTGGAGTGGAGGCGCCGCAGGAGGGGCCGCCAACTTCTGGAGTCGAGGCGGAACCGCTGCAGACGGGACCGCTTCCTTGGCTGGTGCCGCCGGACTGTGCGCTGACAACTGGACCGGCTGGCCCGGGGGCAGAGCCTCTTGGACAGGCTGGCCCGGGGACGGAGCCTCTTGGACAGGCTGGCTCCGGCGCGGAGACTCTTGGACAGGCTGGCCCGGGGGCGGAGCCTATTGGACCACCGCGGGACCTGGCACTGACTGGAAGGGTGGCGCGGGACCTGGCGCTGACTGGACTGGTGGCGCGGGACCTGGCGCAGACTGGACTGGTGGCGCGGGACCTGGCGCAGACTGGACTGGTGGCGCGGGACCTGGCGCAGACTGGACTGGTGGCGCGGGACCTGGCGCAGACTGGACTGGTGGCGCAGGACCTGGTGGAGCCGGTATCTGGAAAAGCAGGGAGGTTAGATTGTCCACCAGGAGCTCCTGGAGCCTGAAAATCTGACGGAGTCGGACCAGCTCAGCTCGGAAACCGGCGAGCTCTGTTGGATGGGCTGTGGGTTCGGTCCTTTGGCCTGGAGATGAGGGAGCTGCTGACTGGACCGGAGGTGGGGCCGCTGGCTGGACAGAAACCTTCTCCTGGAGATACGAGGAGGATAGGATGTCCAGCTGGAACTCCTGGAGGCTGATGAGTTGACGGAGCCAGTCAAGCTCCACTTGGAGGCTGGTGAGCTCCGTCTAATGGGCTGTAGGCGTGGGCCCTCCGCCTGTAGATGAAGGAGGTGCTGACTGGACCGGAGATGGGGCCGCTGATCTGACTGGGGTGGGTCCAAGCTGGTGTCCCAAGCCGGGGTAGCGGTGAGCCCGTGGTTCCGTCCTGGGACAGGGGTTGACACTGGAGCCCGGCATCCTTCCCAACACCGTGGGCTAACTCTGGGGGAGCACACTGCCAGTCTGGTGCCCACATAGCAGGAGCGGTCTAGCTGCGTCTCCCAGTCCAGACCCCAACTGGCTCCGGGAGGGTGGAGAGGATCGCCGAGGCCGGGGTTCGGCAGCGGCGTCTGCGGCGAGGCGACGCCGGAGGAGGAGAAGCCGGCCGGTGGTTTGAGGTGAGGAACTGAAGCAGGTACTCCCAGGGGAGAACCTCCCCGCTGGATCCTTTAGGAGTTTGGTTCATTCTGTCACGGCGTGCTGGTGAGTGAAGCGGAGGTGAGGATCCACATGTGGGTGAGGAAGGCAGGCAGATAGACACGAACGTTTAGTATAGTTTAATATAAAAACACGCTGGACACTGAAACAATGAACCAACAAAAGACAAAGAACTGAGAGGGTTTAAATCAGAAACCGTCTCAGGCAAGCTCAACTGCATGCTCGTCGTCCCCATCGGGGTCTTGACCTGACTCCAGCTCGTCACCGTAACAGACTTGAGTGGGCAAATGCTCACATTGAATGGCGTCTGGCATGTTGGAGAGGTGTTGTCTTCACGGTTGAATCTCGGTTTACATTGTTCAGGGCAGATGGCAGACAGCGTGTGTGGCGTCATGCGGATGAGCAATTTGCTGATGTCAATGTTGTGGATCGAGTGGCCCATGGTGGTGGTGGGGTTATGGTATGGACAGGCATCTGTTATGGACGAAGAACACAGGTGCATTTTATTGATGGCATTTTGAATGCACAGAGATACCGTGATGAGATCCTGAGGCCCATTGTTGTGCCGTACATCCATGAACATTACCTCATGTTTCAGCAAGATAATGCACGGCCCCATGTTGCAAGGATCTGTACACAATTCTTGGAAGCTGAAAATGTCCCAGTTCTTGCATGGCCACGCATACTCAACGAACATGTCACCCATTGAGCATGTTTGGGATGTGCTTGACCGGCGTATACGACAGCGTGTACCAGTTCCCACTAATATCCAACAACTTCGCACAACCATTGAAGAGGAGTGGACCAACATTCCACAGGCCACAATTGACAATCTGATCAACTCTATGCGAAGAAGATGTGTTGCACTGCATAAGGCAAATGGTGGTCACACCAGATACTGACCGGTTCTGAGTCCCCAGACCCCTAATAAAGCAATTAACTGCACATTCCTGGGTGGCCTTTAATTGTGGGCAGTATAAGGTACACCTGTGCACTACTCATGATGTCAGATCAGCATCTTGATGTGGCACACCTGTGAGGTGGGATGGATTATCTTAGCAAAGCACAGGTGCTCACTATCATAAATTTAGACTGATTTGTGATCAATGTTTGAGAGAAATGGTAATATTGTGTATCTGGACTGAATTTGAGATCTTTAAGTCCATCTCATGAAAAATCGGAGCAGAAACAAAGGTGTTGCGTTTATATTTTTGTTGAGTGTAGGTTCCTACATCACCTTTAGCTCCATCCATTCACAGTAAATGCTTAGTTCACTTGTCATGTTTTAATTGTTTCTAAAATAAATTCTTACAATTATAAACCTGACTCTTTTCTGAATCAAGACGAGGTGTGTATAATTACTTAATAAAGCAAAAATCCTATAATCTTCTGATATTTACAATAAAGATCAAGTAAGGTAATATTGTATATTTATACAGAACATCAAATAAATAATACACATTTGCCTCCGCTACACAAAGATTTTTTTTTTGTAAACCAATTTTAAAAATATACACTTAACAGATGTATTTTAGGGCAGAATTTTAAAACTAAATTATAACAAATAAATGTATTTTATTGACACTACAGCTGAGTCAATATTTACGTCCTGAAAAAAAGTTTATTTACCTGATCTCGGCACGTTCACTCATGCCCTCAGTCGGATGCTTTCTTAAGAGATGCAGCAGCATGGAAGAAGTGCTGTTGTGGTAGCTCCACCTTGCAATGCTTGCATACAATGGCGTTTTCCTTGCTTTTTAATGTAAAGTGATCCCATGCCTTGGAAAACTTCTGTCGTTTACTATATCCTTCGTTTTGGTCTTGCTCGTTTTCATTTATTTCCATGGCGTCTGCCATTGTCGGCTGCCCAGCTGAAAAGACGAAAAGACCGCTGCGCGCTGTGCAGTAGAGTACATGGCACGTATAATCTGTGACGTAACCGCGTTGCGCAACACATAAAGAATCCATGCGCAATGCCGGATATTCAGCTATGGTCTATTTAACGAGTCCTCGAGGCAGCGGAAAATTCTCGAATATTTTTTGTCAGCGAATCATTCGAGTTACTCGAGGAATCATTGCAGCCCTAATCAGCATAATCATTTTTAAAGCTAATCAATATAATCTTTTTGAGAATAATCATTTTTACACTTAACCAATATAACCTTTTCTGTTTAAACTAATATAGTCAACTTCAGTCTAATTGCTGTCAGGTTATGAATGTGTTGGTCAATCATTTAATCTTCATATATAAGGAAATAAAACTTTGTCGAAGTGCTGCAGACTAACAGAGATAACGTTCCAGAAAACATTGGTGTTGAAAGTTTCTATAACAATGGCCTGACTCTTACTGCTTGTGGTCAAAAGAAGATCACGAGTTATGTCATGGGGAAGTGTCTGATTGATAAACTTTTGACCTCGTTGCTGAGCCAGAGATCACAAGTTCAGTCTTAGAAAAAGTCTTGGATGTTGAGGGTCAGGGAAAGTCAGAAGGTGCTTTAGACTGTGAACTCATGAAGACCGCTCACATGAGGAGGAGTAGTGTATGACTGTGAAGTGGGAACGCCCCAGTCTATTGTGGAACTGTTGTAAAATTAAAAAAAAATTTTCATGCAATTCAATAAAAGGGCTGACGAGAAGAGTCGAAAGTTAGAAGATACATCGGCAGGGAACTGCTTGTGTTCTTCTCACCAGAAGCCAACCAAAGATCTTTGTGTGTGTACATATTATAATGGGCTTAAAGTAGGGCTGGGCAATAAATCGAAAATGTATCGTTATCGAAATTTCTGACTCTTATCGAGATCATTTTTCCCATGTCAATAAATTTGATAATAAAAAAATGAAAAGATGTGTGTAGCTGGACAACATTCATGTCCCTTTAAGAAGCTGTACCACCTTGAGATGCGTAAAAATGTGACTAAATATAATACATGTGACAGCCCCATCTAGTGGACAACTTACCTGCAGTTATGGTCCATTTATCATTATTGAGGTTAAATCCTCAATATATTGTGATATTAGTTTTAGGCCATATTGCCCAGCCCTAGCTTAAAGTGTGGATCTCTCTTCAGGGTCACCTCCAAAGAACCAGGGAGTGGTTAGATGGAATAATTTCCACCACGACAGCCCCCATAATTCTGGTATGAAAGTGAAGCCAACAAGGAAGAGGCACAAAAAAATGCATTTCCCCCCTCATCCACCAGAAGAGAGCTAATCCTCATCGAATCACATGTCAAAAATGCCAATTTGACAGCAGAGATAAACTGATCAGAAAGCCCTTTAAGCTTTAATAGATCTAGTTAACATTCATGAAAACTCTGAGGGGGCAAATTTTTTTTATAAATTTATAATCATTGCAACCCAAAGTCAGTCCTACCACACTGCTGAATCCTGCCGGTGCTGTTTCCTCAGTGAGGTGCAGTACATCTCGTTCATCACCCTTGGAAAAGGAGATGATGTGTTCTGGTCCGGCTCTCCACTCCCTCGTCGAGGAGACTTCTAACCACAGAATAGAGGCTTTACTATCTAGTACTCAAAATCTATCTTAATGATATTGGCCACAGGCTAAATTCCTTTGAATGGCATGTTTAAAGTATAAAACCTCAATGAAAAATGTTTTTGGATTTTCACGGCTGGAATTTGAAGAAAATCTGATGTTTCTGACTGGCACGGGAAAAACAGAAACTAGCTTCAGGTCTAAGCCCTGGACAGCTGGTGACGTTTCACAGGAGGTCTGAAGAAAAAGCACCTGACTACGATGTTTCTGTGTTAAGAGTTATAGCTGAGAACAATGTGTCATCAGTCAAGATGTAGCTTCTGAAGCCTCTGCTAGTCGGTCAGATTGTTTTTTTCTCTGGGATGATTACCGGAGAAGTTCAACCGAACTCCGACCCCGCTAGCTGGATATCACTACCGGAGGTGCAGACATGTTTTGGACCGTTTGACGCAGAAGACCCGCGACCCGATTTGGACACCGGGAAGGATTCTGTTAGTCTTAAGAACCAAAATCGGTACAATTTGTTTACTTTTGTTAAATATTTAATTTTTGTGCTCGTACCACCGGGAGCTCTCAGCTGACTACAGGTCTTAACTCCATCATACTGTCCTGATGTGTAATTCAGTAATCTACAGAAAAAAAACAAAATTATGTGCTGCCAATTTTACAGCTGCATGTATATATTAGGGGTTTAACGGTTCGGGCCACTTGCGTACCATTTTGGTTCATTTTCCATTAAATAATGAAATTTTGTTTGCATGATTTAAGTGCAGCAGATCAAAGTTCATAGGCGAGTTTCCGCACCGACGCTGTATTGAGTGACGCATGATGGTTGCACGCACCTGATCTCCGATTAAAAAAGGTGATCTGCAAATTCTGATCAACGTCTTTCTGAGCAGATCAAACCAGCTGGCTGTCGCTGCTACTGTGGAGACAGTAGAGACGCTGAACGTAAACAACATGTCTACTGAACTTTTCCCCCACGGCAGTTGATGTAATGTTTTCATTCTACAACAAAAAATACGATGCGGAGAAAGCTCGTTATTTAACAGGGTATCTGCAGGTTTAAGGGAGCCAAATTTAAGGCTTTTTAAGACCTTTTTTAAGGCCACTTTGACCAAATTTAAGCTATTTTTTAATTATATTTAAGCTATAATTTTCAGCTATTGCCTGGCACTGGTGCTAACCACGTCGCAAACGTGGGATTACCCACCCAGTTACCATTAAACTTTCACTTCCCCATGGTGCAAGCTCCCACTAGCTTAACCAGCTAATGTGCTCATCTAAAAATAGTCCCCTTTCACAACCAACTGAATGTGTACAGTTCCACTTATGCCAATATCATAAAAAAAAATGCTGAACACTAACTACAAATTCTTGTTCATAGGGTCTTTGGTAATTTAAGACATTTGGAAACTGTAATTAAGGATTATTTGTCATTTCTAATGATTTTTAAGATCTTAAATTTAAAAAAGCAAATTTAAAACTTTAAAACTTTTTAAGGACCTGCGGATACCCTCTAATATGAGTTTTAAAGAAGAAAGTGGGCAGTCTGAGGTGAGTTTTCAAGGCTCACTGCAGAAATAAAAACAAGGCGCATCAACAGTCAAGCACGTATGAGAGTGATACTCATAGCTGCGCAAATAAACTGTGAAATATTTAAAGACATCATACTAGATCAGCAGCTTGTGAGGACACCTGGTTCTGCTCACTACAGAAGCCGCTTCAGACAAAAAATAAATAAATATAATAATATACAGAAAACGATTTGTACTGAGCTCTTCAAAACACTGAACCGAATCGAATACGATTTTAGCGTACTGTTATACCTCTAACGATTAGAGACTCATTTATATAGTTTAATAGCAAAAAAGTTGATTTGAGGGTGACTTGCTCTTTAACAAAATGAAAAACTGAACCAAGTTCATATTTATATAATTGGTAAAGTATAGTTACACTGAATTTTTACAATTTTAATGCTGAGTCTGGCCAATACCTTTGATAGTCATATATAGCACATGTACCCTGTATATAGCATGTCAAAGATTACTACTGAGCACAATAAATCTTTACAAAAATCCATTTTTATTACAATGTTTTTCTTTGTAATAATTTCTTCCCAAAAGATAAAAATATAACCTTAAATCAAGGCTGTAAATCTGTTTTTAACAAAAGTGTTTTCACAGATGTGAAGTTTTCTTTAAATAATTAAGTACAGAATCATTTAATTTACCCATTCATAAACAAATCAGGTCTCTGGTTTCATCACCATCTTTTAGCAGTATCGCTGTACAAAGTGGAGGTTATTTGGCAAAGAAAAAATGTTACAGCAAATGGAAAACTCCTATTATGGTGCCTGTCTGGTGACATTTGAGGGGGAAAAATAACTTGCGGCCACGACTGCGTGGCAAGGTCCCCCCCCCCCCTCAATGTCACCAGACTAGCTTCATACTAGTGATTAAAACCAATACATTTTCAACATACTGTCAGTGAACTGGTACTTAAACGTTTTAGCACATAAATAAGTTTTTTCCAACTCAGTTTCACTTTAAGATAAGCTTTTGCTGCTAGTCCGTTAGCGGTCTTAAAACTGCCTACTCACCAAAACGTTCAAAAGTCATCCGGTTTTCTCAACACTCCAATTATCCAGAATGCATCATCTGTTACACAAAAACATTTTTAGGTAAGTAATAGGTAGAAAGGTTAACTTCTGAACTGTTTTTCCTCGTAACTTTACCGCACCGTTCCCATTTTTCTGTCTCCTCAGATGTTTTGACGACAAGGTCCTCACACCTGCACATCCACAATAACAAGTACGGTTAAGTTAGACTACAACACATAACTTGTTTTCTTTACCAGTCAGGACTTCCATATTAAAGAAGGCGTGTTTCTGAGTTGTCTTGGTAACATCTTTCCTGTCAGCCTCTGATTGACTGTGAAAATCATAACATAAATTCTTTAAAACTAAATCACTTTGAGTGATTTGCCAGTTCTAGAGAAAGCTTCAGACCGGCCATCTTTAGCATATCTCTTTAATAATCAAAGATTTTGACACATCATCAAAACCTTTTTGCACCTACAAAGCTGAGACAGCAAACAGTTCATGCAGAACAAAGCTGATATTGTTCAACTCCTTAAGAGTTATTCCTGAGACGCAAGCTGATTCCAACCTGTGCTGCGTGGTGATATCTTTTGGACCGGAGAAGTCGGTGCTCGCAGTCAATCTACCGGACCTGGGTGCCCAGAGGTCATCCTGACTCTCTGACCTCCGAATCCGTGACGAAGGTCATCAAAAGGGTGAGGTAGAACACAGAGATTGCGTCTGAATGTGCTTCTGAAGATAACATCATAGTTTAGAACAAACCAAATTCTTTTTCATCCAGAGACGCCGCTTTCCGAGATTCTGAAGTTCTGACCAACACCGCATTTACACATACACTCAACAAAAATATAAACGCAACACCTTTGTTTCTGCTCCGATTTTCCATGAGATGGACATAAAGATCTAAAATACATTCCAGATACACAATATTACCATTTTTCTCAAACATTGTTCACAAATCAATCTAAATGTGTGATAGTGAGCACTTCTGCATTGCTGAGATAATCTGTCACGGCATGCTGGTGAGTGAAGCGGAGGTGAGGATCCACATGCGGGTGAGGAAGGCAGGCAGATAGACACGAACGTTTAGTAAAGTTTAATATAAAAACGCGCTGGACACTGAAACAATAAACCGTCAAAAGACACAGAACTGAGAGGGTTTAAATACATGAGGGCTGGGAGCTTGGGTGATTGGAAAAAGAGAGGTAGGTGGGAGCAATTAACAGAGACACATGACTGAACAGAATGGGGAAACAGGACAGGGTGTGACATAATCCATCCCACCTCACAGGTATGCCACATCAAGATGCTGATCCGACATCATGAGTAGTGCACAGGTGTACCTTATACTGCCCACAATAAAAGCACCCCCCCCCACCCCACCCCACCCCCCAGAGAGCGGATTCCAGACGCCCACAGGAACACAGAGCAGGGCGGGAGGAGGGGGACCAGGAAGGAGGGCCGAGAGGAACCGAGGGACTGGTGGAGAAGAGGCAGGGACCAGTAGGGTCCAGGGGCCTGCGTCTGGGACAGAGGAGGAGACGACAACGGGCTCTGGGGGGCCTGCGTCTGGGGCAGAGGAGGAGACGGTGACAGGCTCTGGGGGGGCCTGCGTCTGGGGCAGAGGAGGAGACGGCGGCGGGCTCTGGGAGGCTCACGCCTGGCGAGGGCAGGACCGGCGGTGACCGGAGGCAGAGCCGCTGCAGGGGTAGACTCGGCAGGTAGAGACGCTGGAGGAGACGTAGTCGACTTCTGGACTGGAGGAGACGTCGTCGACTTCTGGACTGGAGGAGACGTCGTCGACTTCTGGACTGGAGGAGACGTCGTCGACTTCTGGACTGGAGGAGACTTCGTCGACTTCTGGGCTGGTGGGGACGTCGTCGACTTCTGTGCTGGAGGAGACGTCGTCGACTTCTGGGCTGGTGGAGACGTCGTCGACTTCTGGGCTGGAGGAGACGTCGTCGACTTCTGGGCTGGAGGAGACAACGTTGACTTCTGGGCTGGAGGAGACGTCGTCGACTTCTGGGCTGGAGGAGACGTCGTCGACTTCTGGGCTGGAGGAGACGTCGTCGACCTCTGGGCTGGAGGAGACGTCGTTGACTTCTGGGCTGGAGGAGACGTCGCCGACCTCTGGGCTGGAGGAGGAGACGTCGACCCCTGGGCTGGAGGAGGAGACGTCGACCCCTGGGCTGGAGGCGATGTCGACATCTGGGCTGGGGGCGTCGACGTCTGGGCTGGGGGCGTCGACGTCTGGGCTGGGGGCGTCGACGTCTGGGCTGGAGGCGTCGACCTCTGGGCTGGAGGCGTCGACCTCTGGGCTGGAGGCGTCGACCTCCGGGCTGGAGGCGTCGACTTCCGGACTGAAGGTGTCAACTTCTGGACTGGAGGCGTCGACTTCTCGACTGGAGGTGTCGACTTCTGGACTGGAGGCGTCGACTTCTGGACTGGAGGCGCCGACTTCTGGAGTGGAGGCGCCGACTTCTGGACTGGAGGCGCCGACTTCTGGACTGGAGGGGCCGCCGACTTCTGGAGTGGAGGTGCCGCAGGAGGGGCCGCCAACTTCTGGAGTGGAGGCGGAGCCGCTGCAGACGGGACCGCTTCCCTGGCTGGTGCCGCCGGACTGTGCACTGACAACTGGACAGGCTGGCCCAGGGGCAGAGCCTCTTGGACAGGCTGGCCCGGGGACGGAGCCTCTTGGACCACCGCGGGACCTGGCGCTGACTGGACGGCTGGCGCGGGACCTGGCGCTCACTGGACGGGTGGCGCGGGACCTAGCGCTGACTGGACTGGTGGCGCGGGACCTGGCGCAGACTGGACTGGTGGCGCGAGACCTGGCGCTGACTGGACTGGTGGCGCGGGACCTGGCGCAGACTGGACTGGTGGCGCAGGACCTGGTGGAGCCGGTAACTGGAAAAGCAGGGAGGTTAGATTGTCCACCAGGAGCTCCTGGAGACTGAAAATCTGACGGAGTCGGACCAGCTCAGCTCGGAGACCGGCGAGCTCTGTTGGATGGGCTGTGGGCTCGGTCCTTTGGCCTGGAGACGAGGGAGCTGCTGACTGGACCGGAGGCGGGGCCGCTGGCTGGACAGAAACCTTCTCCTGGAGATACGAGGAGGATAGGGTGTCCAGCTGGAACTCCTGGAGGCTGATGAGTTGACGGAGCCGGTCAAGCTACACTTGGAGGCCGGCGAGCTTCGTCTGATGGGCTGTAGGCGTGGTCCCTCCGCACCTGGCGAGGGCAGGACCGGCGGTGACCGGAGGCAGAGCCACTGCAGGGGTAGACTCGGCAGGTAGAGACGCTGGAGGAGACGTAGTCGACTTCTGGGCTGGAGGAGACGTCGTCGACTTCTGGGCTGGTGGAGACGTCGTCGACTTCTGGGCTGGTGTAGACGTCGTCGACTTCTGGGCTGGAGGAGACGTCGTCGACTTCTGGGCTGGAGGAGACAACGTCGACTTCTGGGCTGGAGGAGACGTCGTCGACTTCTGGGCTGGAGGAGACGTCGTCGACTTCTGGGCTGGAGGAGACGTCGTCGACTTCTGGGCTGGAGGAGACGTCGTCGACTTCTGGGCTGGAGGAGACGTCGTCGACTTCTGGGCTGGAAAAGACGTCGTCGACTTCTGGGCTGGAGGAGACGTCGCCGACCTCTGGGCTGGAGGAGGAGACGTCGACCCCTGGGCTGGAGGAGGAGACGTCGACCCCTGGGCTGGAGGCGATGTCGACATCTGGGCTGGGGGCGTCGACGTCTGGGCTGGGGGCGTCGACGTCTGGGCTGGAGGCGTCGACGTCTGGGCTGGGGGCGTCGACGTCTGGGCTGGAGGCGTCGACCTCTGGGCTGGAGGCGTCGACCTCTGGGCTGGAGGCGTCGACCTCCGGGCTGGAGGCGTCGACTTCCGGACTGAAGGCGTCAACTTCTGGACTGGAGGCGTCGACTTCTCGACTGGAGGTGTCGACTTCTGGACTGGAGGCGTCGACTTCTGGACTGGAGGCGCCGACTTCTGGAGTGGAGGCGCCGACTTCTGGACTGGAGGCGCCGACTTCTGGACTGGAGGGGCCGCCGACTTCTGGAGTGGAGGTGCCGCAGGAGGGGCCGCCAACTTCTGGAGTGGAGGCGGAGCCGCTGCAGACGGGACCGCTTCCCTGGCTGGTGCCGCCGGACTGTGCACTGACAACTGGACAGGCTGGCCCAGGGGCAGAGCCTCTTGGACAGGCTGGCCCGGGGACGGAGCCTCTTGGACCACCGCGGGACCTGGCGCTGACTGGACGGCTGGCACGGGACCTGGCGCTCACTGGACGGGTGGCGCGGGACCTAGCGCTGACTGGACTGGTGGCGCGGGACCTGGCGCAGACTGGACTGGTGGCGCGGGACCTAGCGCTGACTGGACTGGTGGCGCGGGACCTGGCGCAGACTGGACTGGTGGCGCAGGACCTGGTGGAGCCGGTAACTGGAAAAGCAGGGAGGTTAGATTGTCCACCAGGAGCTCCTGGAGACTGAAAATCTGACGGAGTCAGACCAGCTCAGCTCGGAGACCGGCGAGCTCTGTTGGATGGGCTGTGGGTTCGGTCCTTTGGCCTGGAGACGAGGGAGCTGCTGACTGGACCGGAGGCGGAGCCGCTGGCTGGACAGAAACCTTCTCCTGGAGATACGAGGAGGATAGAGTGTCCAGCTGGAACTCCTGGAGGCTGATGAGTTGACGGAGCCGGTCAAGCTCCACTTGGAGGCCGGCGAGCTCCGTCTGATGGGCTGTAGGCGCGGCCCCTCTGCAGCTGGCGAGGGCAGGACCAGCGGTGACCAGAGGCAGAGCCGCTGCAGGGGTAGACTCGGCAGGTAGAGACGCTGGAGGAGACGTCGTCGACTTCTGGACTGGAGGAGACGTCGTCGACTTCTGGGCAGGTGGAGACGTCGTCGACTTCTGGGCTGGAGGAGACGTCGTCGACTTCTGGGCTGGAGGAGACGTCGTCGACTTCTGGGCTGGAGGAGACGTCGTTGACTTCTGGGCTGGAGGAGACGTCGCCGACCTCTGGGCTGGAGGAGGAGGAGTTGAACTCTGAGCTGGAGGAGGAGACGTTGACCCTTGGGCTGGAGGCGACGTCGACGTCTGGGCTGGAGGCATCGACGTCTGGTCTGGAAGCGTCGACCTCTGGGCTGGAGGCGTCGACCTCCGGGCTGGAGGCGTCGACTTCCGGGCTGGAGGCGCCGACTTCCTGACTGGAGGCGCCGACTTCCTGACTGGAGGCATCGACTTCTGGACTGGAGGCATCGACTTCTGGACTGGAGGCGCCGCCGATTTCTGAAGTGGAGGCGCCGCAGGAGGGGCCGCCAACTTCTGGAGTCGAGGCGGAACCGCTGCAGACGGGACCGCTTCCTTGGCTGGTGCCGCCGGACTGTGCGCTGACAACTGGACCGGCTGGCCCGGGGGCAGAGCCTCTTGGACAGGCTGGCCCGGGGACGGTTTCTCTTGGACAGGCTGGCTCCGGGGCGGAGACTCTTGGACAGGCTGGCCCGGGGGCGGAGCCTATTGGACCACCGCGGGACCTGGCACTGACTGGAAGGGTGGCGCGGGACCTGGCGCTGACTGGACGGGTGGCGCGGAACCTTGCGCTGACTGGACGGGTGGCGCGGGACCTGGCGCTGACTGGACGGGTGGCGCGGGACCTGGCGCTGACTGGACGGGTGGCACGGGACCTGGCGCTGACTGGACTGGTGGCGCGGGACCTGGCGCAGACTGGACTGGTGGCGCGGAACCTGGCGCTGACTGGACTGGTGGCGCGGGACCTGGCGCAGACTGGACTGGTGGCGCAGGACCTGGTGGAGCCGGTAACTGGAAAAGCAGGGAGGTTAGATTGTCCACCAGGAGCTCCTGGAGACTGAAAATCTGACGGAGTCGGACCAGCTCAGCTCGGAGACCGGCGAGCTCTGTTGGATGGGCTGTGGGCTCGGTCCTTTGGCCTGGAGACGCGGGAGCTGCTGACTGGACCGGAGGCGGGGCCGCTGGCTGGACAGAAACCTTCTCCTGGAGATACGAGGAGGATAGGGTGTCCAGCTGGAACTCCTGGAGGCTGATGAGTTGACGGAGCCGGTCAAGCTACACTTGGAGGCTGGCGAGCTTCGTCTGATGGGCTGTAGGCGTGGTCCCTCCGCACCTGGCGAGGGCAGGACCGGCAGTGACCGGAGGCAGAGCCACTGCAGGGGTAGACTCGGCAGGTAGAGACGCTGGAGGAGACGTAGTCGACTTCTGGGCTGGAGGAGACGTCGTCGACTTCTGGGCTGGTGGAGACGTCGTCGACTTCTGGGCTGGTGTAGACGTCGTCGACTTCTGGGCTGGAGGAGACGTCTTCGACTTCTGGGCTGGAGGAGACGTCGTCGACTTCTGGGCTGGAGGAGACGTCGTCGACTTCTGGGCTGGAGGAGACGTCGTCGACTTCTGGGCTGGAGGAGACGTCGTCGACTTCTGGGCTGGAGGAGACGTCGTCGACTTCTGGGCTGGAGGAGACTTCTGGGCTGGAGGAGACGTCTGGGCTGGAGGAGACGTCGTCGACTTCTGGGCTGGAGGAGACGTCGTCGACTTCTGGGCTTGAGGAGACGTCGTCGACTTCTGGGCTGGAGGAGGAGACGTCGACCCCTGGGCTGGAGGCGATGTCGACGTCTGGGCTGGGGGCGTCGACGTCTGGGCTGGGGGCGTCGACGTCTGGGCTGGAGGCGTCGACGTCTGGGCTGGGGGCGTCGACGTCTGGGCTGGAGGCGTCGACCTCTGGGCTGGAGGCGTCGACCTCTGGGCTGGAGGCGTCGACCTCCGGGCTGGAGGCGTCGACTTCCGGACTGAAGGCGTCAACTTCTGGACTGGAGGCGTCGACTTCTCGACTGGAGGTGTCGACTTCTGGACTGGAGGCGTCGACTTCTGGACTGGAGGCGCCGACTTCTGGAGTGGAGGCGCCGACTTCTGGACTGGAGGCGCCGACTTCTGGACTGGAGGCGCCGCCGACTTCTGGAGTGGAGGTGCCGCAGGAGGGGCCGCCAACTTCTGGAGTGGAGGCGGAGCCGCTGCAGACGGGACCGCTTCCCTGGCTGGTGCCGCCGGACTGTGCACTGATAACTGGACAGGCTGGCCCGGGGGCAGAGTCTCTTGGACAGGCTGGCCCGGGGACGGAGCCTCTTGGACCACCGCGGGACCTGGCGCTGACTGGACGGCTGGCGCGGGACCTGGCGCTCACTGGACGGGTGGCGCGGGACCTAGCGCTGACAGGACTGGTGGCGCGGGACCTGGCGCAGACTGGACTGGTGGCGCGGGACCTAGCGCTGACTGGACTGGTGGCGCGGGACCTGGCGCAGACTGGACTGGTGGCGCAGGACCTGGTGGAGCCGGTAACTGGAAAAGCAGGGAGGTTAGATTGTCCACCAGGAGCTCCTGGAGACTGAAAATCTGACGGAGTCAGACCAGCTCAGCTCGGAGACCGGCGAGCTCTGTTGGATGGGCTGTGGGTTCGGTCCTTTGGCCTGGAGACGAGGGAGCTGCTGACTGGACCGGAGGCGGAGCCGCTGGCTGGACAGAAACCTTCTCCTGGAGATACGAGGAGGATAGGGTGTCCAGCTGGAACTCCTGGAGGCTGATGAGTTGACGGAGCCGGTCAAGCTCCACTTGGAGGCCGGCGAGCTCCGTCTGATGGGCTGTAGGCGTGGCCCCTCCGCACCTGGCGAGGGCAGGACCGGAGGCAGAGCCGCTGCAGGGGTAGACTCGGCAGGTAGAGACGCTGGAGGAGACGTCGTCGACTTCTGGACTGGAGGAGACGTCGTCGACTTCTGGGCAGGTGGAGACGTCGTCGACTTCTGGGCTGGAGGAGACGTCGCCGACCTCTGGGCTGGAGGAGGAGGAGTTGAACTCTGAGCTGGAGGAGGAGACGTTGACCCTTGGGCTGGAGGCGACGTCGACGTCTGGGCTGGAGGCATCGACGTCTGGTCTGGAAGCGTCGACCTCTGGGCTGGAGGCGTCGACCTCCGGGCTGGAGGCGTCGACTTCCGGGCTGGGGGCGTCGACTTCCGGGCTGGAGGCGTCGACTTCTGGACTGGCGGCGTCGACTTCTGGACTGGAGGCGTCGACTTCTGGACTGGAGGCGTTGACTTCTGGACTGGAGGCGCAGCCGACTTGTGGAGTGGAGGCGCCGCCGACTTCTGGAGTGGAGGCGCCGCAGGAGGGGCCACCAACTTCTGGAGTGGAGGTGGAGCCGCTGCAGACGGGACCGCTCCCCTGGCTGGTTCCGCCGGACTGTGCGCTGACAACTGGACAGGCTGGCCCGGGGGCGGAGACTCTTGAACAGGCTGGCCCGGGGGCGGAGACTCTTGGACCACCGCGGGACCTGGCGCTGACTGGACGGCTGGCGCGGGACCTGGCGCTGACTGGACGGGTGGCGCGGAACCTGGCGCTGACTGGACGGGTGGCGCGGGACCTGGCGCTGACTGGACGGGTGGCGCGGGACCTGGCGCTGACTGGACGGGTGGCACGGGACCTGGCGCTGACTGGACTGGTGGCGCGGGACCTGGCGCTGACTGGACTGGTGGCGCGGGACCTGGCGCTGACTGGACTGGTGGCGCGGGACCTGGCGCAGACTGGACTGGTGGCGCAGGACCTGGTGGAGCCGGTAACTGGAAAAGCAGGGAGGTTAGATTGTCCACCAGGAGCTCCTGGAGACTGAAAATCTGACGGAGTCGGACCAGCTCAGCTCGGAGACCGGCGAGCTCTGTTGGATGGGCTGTGGGCTTGGTCCTTTGGCCTGGAGACGCGGGAGCTGCTGACTGGACCGGAGGCGGGGCCGCTGGCTGGACAGAAACCTTCTCCTGGAGATACGAGGAGGATAGTGTGTCCAGCTAAAACTCCTGGAGGCTGATGAGTTGACGGAGCCGGTCAAGCTACACTTGGAGGCCGGCGAGCTTCGTCTGATGGGCTGTAGGCGTGGTCCCTCCGCACCTGGCGAGGGCAGGACCGGCGGTGACCGGAGGCAGAGCCACTGCAGGGGTAGACTCGGCAGGTAGAGACGCTGGAGGAGACGTAGTCGACTTCTGGGCTGGTGGAGATGTCGTCGACTTCTGGGCTGGTGTAGACGTCGTCGACTTCTGGGCTGGAGGAGACGTCGTCGACTTCTGGGCTGGAGGAGACGTCGTCGACTTCTGGGCTGGAGGAGACAACGTCGACTTCTGGGCTGGAGGAGACGTCGTCGACTTCTGGGCTGGAGGAGACGTCGTCGACTTCTGGGCTGGAGGAGACGTCGTCGACTTCTGGGCTGGAGGAGACGTCGTTGACTTCTGGGCTGGAGGAGACGTCGTCGACTTCTGGGCTGGAGGAGACGTCGCCGACCTCTGGGCTGGAGGAGGAGACGTCGACCCCTGGGCTGGAGGAGGAGACGTCGACCCCTGGGCTGGAGGCGATGTCAACGTCTGGGCTGGGGGCGTCGACGTCTGGGCTGGGGGCGTCGACGTCTGGGCTGGAGGCGTCGACGTCTGGGCTGGGGGCGTCGACGTCTGGGCTGGAGGCGTCGACCTCTGGGCTGGAGGCGTCGACCTCCGGGCTGGAGGCGTCGACCTCCGGGCTGGAGGCGTCGACTTCCGGACTGAAGGCGTCGACTTCTGGACTGGAGGCGTCGACTTCTCGACTGGAGGTGTCGACTTCTGGACTAGAGGCGTCGACTTCTGGACTGGAGGCGCCGACTTCTGGAGTGGAGGCGCCGACTTCTGGACTGGAGGCGCCGACTTCTGGACTGGAGGCGCCGCCGACTTCTGGAGTGGAGGTGCCGCAGGAGGGGCCGCCAACTTCTGGAGTGGAGGCGGAGCCGCTGCAGACGGGACCGCTACCCTGGCTGGTGCCGCCGGACTGTGCACTGACAACTGGACAGGCTGGCCTGGGGGCAGAGCCTCTTGGACAGGCTGGCCCGGGGACGGAGCCTCTTGGACCACCGCGGGACCTGGCGCTGACTGGATGGCTGGCGCGGGACCTGGCGCTCACTGGACGGGTGGCGCGGGACCTAGCGCTGACTGGACTGGTGGCGCGGGACCTGGCGCAGACTGGACTGGTGGCGCGGGACCTGGCGCTGACTGGACTGGTGGCGCGGGACCTGGCGCAGACTGGACTGGTGGCGCAGGACCTGGTGGAGCCGGTAACTGTAAAAGCAGGAAGGTTAGATTGTCCACCAGGAGCTCCTGGAGACTGAAAATCTGACGGAGTCAGACCAGCTCAGCTCGGAGACCGGCGAGCTCTGTTGGATGGGCTGTGGGTTCGGTCCTTTGGCCTGGAGACGCGGGAGCTGCTGACTGGACCGGAGGTGGGGCCGCTGGCTGGACAGAAACCTTCTCCTGGAGATACGAGGAGGATAGGGTGTCCAGCTGGAACTCCTGGAGGCTGATGAGTTGACAGAGCCGGTCAAGCTCCACTTGGAGGCCGGCGAGCTCCGTCTGATGGGCTGTAGGCGTGGCCCCTCCGCACCTGGCGAGGGCAGGACCGGCGGTGACCGGAGGCAGAGCCGCTGCAGGGGTAGACTCGGCAGGTAGAGACGCTGGAGGAGACGTCGTCGACTTCTGGACTGGAGGAGACGTCGTCGACTTCTGGGCAGGTGGAGACGTCGTCGACTTCTGGGCTGGAGGAGACGTCGTCGACTTCTGGGCTGGAGGAGACGTCGTCGACTTCTGGGCTGGAGGAGACGTCGTCGACTTCTGGGCTGGAGGAGACGTCGTCGACTTCTGGGCTGGAGGAGACGTCGTCGACTTCTGGGCTGGAGGAGACGTCGCCGACCTCTGGGCTGGAGGAGGAGACATCGCCGACCTCTGGGCTGGAGGAGGAGACGTCGACCCCTGGGCTGGAGGCGACGTCGACCCCTGGGCTGGGGGCATTGACATCTGGGCTGGAGGCGTCGACCTCCGGGCTGGAGGCGTCGACTTTTGGACTGGAGGCGTCGACTTCTGGACTGGAGGCGCCGACTTCCTGACTGGAGGCGCCGACTTCCTGACTGGAGGCATCGACTTCTGGACTGGAGGCGCCGACTTCCTGACTGGAGGCGCCGACTTCCTGACTGGAGGCATCGACTTCTGGACTGGAGGCATCGACTTCTGGACTGGAGGCGCCGCCGATTTCTGGAGTGGAGGCGCCGCAGGAGGGGCCGCCAACTTCTGGAGTCGAGGCGGAACCGCTGCAGACGGGACCGCTTCCTTGGCTGGTGCCGCCGGACTGTGCGCTGACAACTGGACAGGCTGGCTCCGGGGCAGAGACTCTTGGACAGGCTGGCCCGGGGGCAGAGCCTATTGGACCACCGCGGGACCTGGCACTGACTGGAAGGGTGGCGCGGGACCTGGCGCTGACTGGACGGGTGGCGCGGAACCTGGCGCTGACTGGACGGGTGGCGCGGGACCTGGCGCTGACTGGACGGGTGGCGCGGGACCTGGCGCTGACTGGACGGGTGGCGCGGGACCTGGCGCTGACTGGACTGGTGGCGCGGGACCTGGCGCTGACTGGACTGGTGGCGCGGGACCTGGCGCTGACTGGACTGGTGGCGCGGGACCTGGCGCAGACTGGACTGGTGGCGCAGGACCTGGTGGAGCCGGTAACTGGAAAAGCAGGGAGGTTAGATTGTCCACCAGGAGCTCCTGGAGACTGAAAATCTGACGGAGTCGGACCAGCTCAGCTCGGAGACCGGCGAGCTCTGTTGGATGGGCTGTGGGCTCGGTCCTTTGGCCTGGAGACGAGGGAGCTGCTGACTGGACCGGAGGCGGGGCCGCTGGCTGGACAGAAACCTTCTCCTGGAGATACGAGGAGGATAGGGTGTCCAGCTGGAACTCCTGGAGGCTGATGAGTTGACGGAGCCGGTCAAGCTACACTTGGAGGCCGGCGAGCTTCGTCTGATGGGCTGTAGGCGTGGTCCCTCCGCACCTGGCGAGGGCAGGACCGGCGGTGACCGGAGGCAGAGCCACTGCAGGGGTAGACTCGGCAGGTAGAGACGCTGGAGGAGACGTAGTCGACTTCTGGGCTGGAGGAGACGTCGTCGACTTCTAGGCTGGTGGAGACGTCGTCGACTTCTGGGCTGGAGGAGACGTCGTCGACTTCTGGGCTGGAGGAGACAACGTCGACTTCTGGGCTGGAGGAGACGTCGTCGACTTCTGGGCTGGAGGAGACGTCGTCGACTTCTGGGCTGGAGGAGACGTCGTCGACTTCTGGGCTGGAGGAGACGTCGTCGACTTCTGGGCTGGAGGAGACAACGTCGACTTCTGGGCTGGAGGAGACGTCGTCGACTTTTGGGCTGGAGGAGACGTCGTCGACTTCTGGGCTGGTGGAGACGTCGTCGACTTCTGGGCTGGTGTAGACGTCGTCGACTTCTGGGCTGGAGGAGACGTCGTCGACTTCTGGGCTGGAGGAGACGTCGTCGACTTCTGGGCTGGAGGAGACGTCGTCGACTTCTGGGCTGGAGGAGACGTCGTCGACTTCTGGGCTGGAGGAGACGTCGTCGACTTCTGGGCTGGAGGAGACGTCTGGGCTGGAGGAGACGTCGTCGACTTCTGGGCTGGAGGAGACGTCGTCGACTTCTGGGCTTGAGGAGACGTCGTCGACTTCTGGGCTGGAGGAGACGTCGCCGACCTCTGGGCTGGAGGAGGAGACGTCGACCCCTGGGCTGGAGGCGATGTCGACGTCTGGGCTGGGGGCGTCGACGTCTGGGCTGGGGGCGTCGACGTCTGGGCTGGAGGCGTCGACGTCTGGGCTGGGGGCGTCGACGTCTGGGCTGGAGGCGTCGACCTCTGGGCTGGAGGCGTCGACCTCTGGGCTGGAGGCGTCGACCTCCGGGCTGGAGGCGTCGACTTCCGGACTGAAGGCGTCAACTTCTGGACTGGAGGCGTCGACTTCTCGACTGGAGGTGTCGACTTCTGGACTGGAGGCGTCGACTTCTGGACTGGAGGCGCCGACTTCTGGAGTGGAGGCGCCGACTTCTGGACTGGAGGCGCCGACTTCTGGACTGGAGGCGCCGCCGACTTCTGGAGTGGAGGTGCCGCAGGAGGGGCCGCCAACTTCTGGAGTGGAGGCGGAGCCGCTGCAGACGGGACCGCTTCCCTGGCTGGTGCCGCCGGACTGTGCACTGATAACTGGACAGGCTGGCCCGGGGGCAGAGCCTCTTGGACAGGCTGGCCCGGGGACGGAGCCTCTTGGACCACCGCGGGACCTGGCGCTGACTGGACGGCTGGCGCGGGACCTGGCGCTCACTGGACGGGTGGCGCGGGACCTAGCGCTGACAGGACTGGTGGCGCGGGACCTGGCGCAGACTGGACTGGTGGCGCGGGACCTAGCGCTGACTGGACTGGTGGCGCGGGACCTGGCGCAGACTGGACTGGTGGCGCAGGACCTGGTGGAGCCGGTAACTGGAAAAGCAGGGAGGTTAGATTGTCCACCAGGAGCTCCTGGAGACTGAAAATCTGACGGAGTCAGACCAGCTCAGCTCGGAGACCGGCGAGCTCTGTTGGATGGGCTGTGGGTTCGGTCCTTTGGCCTGGAGACGAGGGAGCTGCTGACTGGACCGGAGGCGGAGCCGCTGGCTGGACAGAAACCTTCTCCTGGAGATACGAGGAGGATAGGGTGTCCAGCTGGAACTCCTGGAGGCTGATGAGTTGACGGAGCCGGTCAAGCTCCACTTGGAGGCCGGCGAGCTCCGTCTGATGGGCTGTAGGCGTGGCCCCTCCGCACCTGGCGAGGGCAGGACCGGAGGCAGAGCCGCTGCAGGGGTAGACTCGGCAGGTAGAGACGCTGGAGGAGACGTCGTCGACTTCTGGACTGGAGGAGACGTCGTCGACTTCTGGGCAGGTGGAGACGTCGTCGACTTCTGGGCTGGAGGAGACGTCGCCGACCTCTGGGCTGGAGGAGGAGGAGTTGAACTCTGAGCTGGAGGAGGAGACGTTGACCCTTGGGCTGGAGGCGACGTCGACGTCTGGGCTGGAGGCATCGACGTCTGGTCTGGAAGCGTCGACCTCTGGGCTGGAGGCGTCGACCTCCGGGCTGGAGGCGTCGACTTCCGGGCTGGGGGCGTCGACTTCCGGGCTGGAGGCGTCGACTTCTGGACTGGCGGCGTCGACTTCTGGACTGGAGGCGTCGACTTCTGGACTGGAGGCGTTGACTTCTGGACTGGAGGCGCAGCCGACTTGTGGAGTGGAGGCGCCGCCGACTTCTGGAGTGGAGGCGCCGCAGGAGGGGCCACCAACTTCTGGAGTGGAGGTGGAGCCGCTGCAGACGGGACCGCTCCCCTGGCTGGTTCCGCCGGACTGTGCGCTGACAACTGGACAGGCTGGCCCGGGGGCGGAGACTCTTGAACAGGCTGGCCCGGGGGCGGAGACTCTTGGACCACCGCGGGACCTGGCGCTGACTGGACGGCTGGCGCGGGACCTGGCGCTGACTGGACGGGTGGCGCGGAACCTGGCGCTGACTGGACGGGTGGCGCGGGACCTGGCGCTGACTGGACGGGTGGCGCGGGACCTGGCGCTGACTGGACGGGTGGCACGGGACCTGGCGCTGACTGGACTGGTGGCGCGGGACCTGGCGCTGACTGGACTGGTGGCGCGGGACCTGGCGCTGACTGGACTGGTGGCGCGGGACCTGGCGCAGACTGGACTGGTGGCGCAGGACCTGGTGGAGCCGGTAACTGGAAAAGCAGGGAGGTTAGATTGTCCACCAGGAGCTCCTGGAGACTGAAAATCTGACGGAGTCGGACCAGCTCAGCTCGGAGACCGGCGAGCTCTGTTGGATGGGCTGTGGGCTTGGTCCTTTGGCCTGGAGACGCGGGAGCTGCTGACTGGACCGGAGGCGGGGCCGCTGGCTGGACAGAAACCTTCTCCTGGAGATACGAGGAGGATAGTGTGTCCAGCTAAAACTCCTGGAGGCTGATGAGTTGACGGAGCCGGTCAAGCTACACTTGGAGGCCGGCGAGCTTCGTCTGATGGGCTGTAGGCGTGGTCCCTCCGCACCTGGCGAGGGCAGGACCGGCGGTGACCGGAGGCAGAGCCACTGCAGGGGTAGACTCGGCAGGTAGAGACGCTGGAGGAGACGTAGTCGACTTCTGGGCTGGTGGAGATGTCGTCGACTTCTGGGCTGGTGTAGACGTCGTCGACTTCTGGGCTGGAGGAGACGTCGTCGACTTCTGGGCTGGAGGAGACGTCGTCGACTTCTGGGCTGGAGGAGACAACGTCGACTTCTGGGCTGGAGGAGACGTCGTCGACTTTTGGGCTGGAGGAGACGTCGTCGACTTTTGGGCTGGAGGAGACGTCGTCGACTTTTGGGCTGGAGGAGACGTCGTCGACTTCTGGGCTGGAGGAGACGTCGTCGACTTCTGGGCTGGAGGAGACGTCGTCGACTTCTGGGCTGGAGGAGACGTCGTCGACTTCTGGGCTGGAGGAGACGTCGTCGACTTCTGGGCTGGAGGAGACGTCGTCGACTTCTGGGCTGGAGGAGACGTCGCCGACCTCTGGGCTGGAGGAGGAGACGTCGACCCCTGGGCTGGAGGAGGAGACGTCGACCCCTGGGCTGGAGGCGATGTCAACGTCTGGGCTGGGGGCGTCGACGTCTGGGCTGGGGGCGTCGACGTCTGGGCTGGAGGCGTCGACGTCTGGGCTGGGGGCGTCGACGTCTGGGCTGGAGGCGTCGACCTCTGGGCTGGAGGCGTCGACCTCCGGGCTGGAGGCGTCGACCTCCGGGCTGGAGGCGTCGACTTCCGGACTGAAGGCGTCGACTTCTGGACTGGAGGCGTCGACTTCTCGACTGGAGGTGTCGACTTCTGGACTAGAGGCGTCGACTTCTGGACTGGAGGCGCCGACTTCTGGAGTGGAGGCGCCGACTTCTGGACTGGAGGCGCCGACTTCTGGACTGGAGGCGCCGCCGACTTCTGGAGTGGAGGTGCCGCAGGAGGGGCCGCCAACTTCTGGAGTGGAGGCGGAGCCGCTGCAGACGGGACCGCTTCCCTGGCTGGTGCCGCCGGACTGTGCACTGACAACTGGACAGGCTGGCCTGGGGGCAGAGCCTCTTGGACAGGCTGGCCCGGGGACGGAGCCTCTTGGACCACCGCGGGACCTGGCGCTGACTGGATGGCTGGCGCGGGACCTGGCGCTCACTGGACGGGTGGCGCGGGACCTAGCGCTGACTGGACTGGTGGCGCGGGACCTGGCGCAGACTGGACTGGTGGCGCGGGACCTGGCGCTGACTGGACTGGTGGCGCGGGACCTGGCGCAGACTGGACTGGTGGCGCAGGACCTGGTGGAGCCGGTAACTGTAAAAGCAGGAAGGTTAGATTGTCCACCAGGAGCTCCTGGAGACTGAAAATCTGACGGAGTCAGACCAGCTCAGCTCGGAGACCGGCGAGCTCTGTTGGATGGGCTGTGGGTTCGGTCCTTTGGCCTGGAGACGCGGGAGCTGCTGACTGGACCGGAGGTGGGGCCGCTGGCTGGACAGAAACCTTCTCCTGGAGATACGAGGAGGATAGGGTGTCCAGCTGGAACTCCTGGAGGCTGATGAGTTGACAGAGCCGGTCAAGCTCCACTTGGAGGCCGGCGAGCTCCGTCTGATGGGCTGTAGGCGTGGCCCCTCCGCACCTGGCGAGGGCAGGACCGGCGGTGACCGGAGGCAGAGCCGCTGCAGGGGTAGACTCGGCAGGTAGAGACCCTGGAGGAGACGTCGTCGACTTCTGGACTGGAGGAGACGTCGTCGACTTCTGGGCAGGTGGAGACGTCGTCGACTTCTGGGCTGGAGGAGACGTCGTCGACTTCTGGGCTGGAGGAGACGTCGTCGACTTCTGGGCTGGAGGAGACGTCGTCGACTTCTGGGCTGGAGGAGACGTCGTCGACTTCTGGGCTGGAGGAGACGTTGTCGACTTCTGGGCTGGAGGAGACGTCGCCGACCTCTGGGCTGGAGGAGGAGACATCGCCGACCTCTGGGCTGGAGGAGGAGACGTCGACCCCTGGGCTGGAGGCGACGTCGACCCCTGGGCTGGGGGCATTGACATCTGGGCTGGAGGCGTCGACCTCCGGGCTGGAGGCGTCGACTTTTGGACTGGAGGCGTCGACTTCTGGACTGGAGGCGCCGACTTCCTGACTGGAGGCGCCGACTTCCTGACTGGAGGCATCGACTTCTGGACTGGAGGCGCCGACTTCCTGACTGGAGGCGCCGACTTCCTGACTGGAGGCATCGACTTCTGGACTGGAGGCATCGACTTCTGGACTGGAGGCGCCGCCGATTTCTGGAGTGGAGGCGCCGCAGGAGGGGCCGCCAACTTCTGGAGTCGAGGCGGAACCGCTGCAGACGGGACCGCTTCCTTGGCTGGTGCCGCCGGACTGTGCGCTGACAACTGGACCGGCTGGCCCGGGGGCAGAGCCTCTTGGACAGGCTGGCCCGGGGACGGAGCCTCTTGGACAGGCTGGCTCCGGGGCAGAGACTCTTGGACAGGCTGGCCCGGGGGCAGAGCCTATTGGACCACCGCGGGACCTGGCACTGACTGGAAGGGTGGCGCGGGACCTGGCGCTGACTGGACGGGTGGCGCGGAACCTGGCGCTGACTGGACGGGTGGCGCGGGACCTGGCGCTGACTGGACGGGTGGCGCGGGACCTGGCGCTGACTGGACGGGTGGCGCGGGACCTGGCGCTGACTGGACTGGTGGCGCGGGACCTGGCGCTGACTGGACTGGTGGCGCGGGACCTGGCGCTGACTGGACTGGTGGCGCGGGACCTGGCGCAGACTGGACTGGTGGCGCAGGACCTGGTGGAGCCGGTAACTGGAAAAGCAGGGAGGTTAGATTGTCCACCAGGAGCTCCTGGAGACTGAAAATCTGACGGAGTCGGACCAGCTCAGCTCGGAGACCGGCGAGCTCTGTTGGATGGGCTGTGGGCTCGGTCCTTTGGCCTGGAGACGAGGGAGCTGCTGACTGGACCGGAGGCGGGGCCGCTGGCTGGACAGAAACCTTCTCCTGGAGATACGAGGAGGATAGGGTGTCCAGCTGGAACTCCTGGAGGCTGATGAGTTGACGGAGCCGGTCAAGCTACACTTGGAGGCCGGCGAGCTTCGTCTGATGGGCTGTAGGCGTGGTCCCTCCGCACCTGGCGAGGGCAGGACCGGCGGTGACCGGAGGCAGAGCCACTGCAGGGGTAGACTCGGCAGGTAGAGACGCTGGAGGAGACGTAGTCGACTTCTGGGCTGGAGGAGACGTCGTCGACTTCTAGGCTGGTGGAGACGTCGTCGACTTCTGGGCTGGAGGAGACGTCGTCGACTTCTGGGCTGGAGGAGACGTCGTCGACTTCTGGGCTGGAGGAGACGTCGTCGACTTCTGGGCTGGAGGAGACGTCGTCGACTTCTGGGCTGGAGGAGACGTCGTCGACTTCTGTGCTGGAGGAGACGTCGCCGACCTCTGGGCTGGAGGAGGAGACGTCGCCGACCTCTGGGCTGGAGGAGGAGACGTCGACCCCTGGGCTGGAGGCGACGTCGACCCCTGGGCTGGGGGCGTTGACATCTGGGCTGGAGGCGTCGACTTTTTGACTGGAGGCGTCGACTTCTGGACTGGAGGCGCCGACTTCCTGACTGGAGGCGCCGACTTCCTGACTGGAGGCATCGACTTCTGGACTGGAGGCATCGACTTCTGGACTGGAGGCGCCGCTAATTTCTGGAGTGGAGGCGCCGCAGGAGGGGCCGCCAACTTCTGGAGTCGAGGCGGAACCGCTGCAGACGGGACCGCTTCCTTGGCTGGTGCCGCCGGACTGTGCGCTGACAACTGGACCGGCTGGCCCGGGGGCAGAGCCTCTTGGACAGGCTGGCCCGGGGACGGAGCCTCTTGGACAGGCTGGCTCCGGGGCGGAGACTCTTGGACAGGCTGGCCCGGGGGCGGAGACTCTTGGACAGGCTGGCCCGGGGGCGGAGCCTATTGGACCACCGCGGGACCTGGCACTGACTGGAAGGGTGGCGCGGGACCTGGCGCTGACTGGACGGGTGACGCGGGACCTATCGCTGACTGGACTGGTGGCGCGGGACCTGGCGCTGACTCGACTGGTGGCGCGGGACCTGGCGCAGACTGGACTGGTGGCGCGGGACCTGGCGCAGACTGGACTGGTGGCGCAGGACCTGGTGGAGCCGGTAACTGGAAAAGCAGGGAGGTTAGATTGTCCACCAGGAGCTCCTGGAGCCTGAAAATCTGAAGGAGTCGGACCAGCTCAGCTCGGAGACCGGCGAGCTCTGTTGAATGGGCTGTGGGTTCGGTCCTTTGGCCTGGAGACGAGGGAGCTGCTGACTGGACCGGAGGTGGGGCCGCTGGCTGGACAGAAACCTTCTCCTGGAGATACGAGGAGGATAGGATGTCCAGCTGGAACTCCTGGAGGCTGATGAGTTGACGGAGCCAGTCAAGCTCCACTTGGAGGCTGGTGAGCTCCGTCTGATGGGCTGTAGGCGTGGGCCCTCCGCCTGTAGATGAAGGAGGTGCTGACTGGACCGGAGATGGGGCCGCTGATCTGACTGGGGTGGGTCCAAGCTGGTGTCCCAAGCCGGGGTAGCGGTGAGCCCGTGGTTCCGTCCTGGGACAGGGGTTGACGCTGGAGCCCGGCATCCTTCCCAACACCGTGGGCTAACTCTGGGGGAGCACACTGCCAGTCTGGTGCCCACATAGCAGGAGCGGTCTAGCTGCGTCTCCCAGTCCAACCCCCCAACTGGCTCCGGGAGGGTGGAGAGGATCGCCGAGGCCGGGGTTCGGCAGCGGCGTCTGCGGCGAGGCGACGCCGGAGGAGGAGAAGCCGGCCGGTGGTTTGAGGTGAGGAACTGAAGCAGGTACTCCCAGGGGAGAACCTCCCCGCTGGATCCTTTAGGAGTTTGGTTCATTCTGTCACGGCGTGCTGGTGAGTGAAGCGGAGGTGAGGATCCACATGTGGGTGAGGAAGGCAGGCAGATAGACACGAACGTTTAGTATAGTTTAATATAAAAACACGCTGGACACTGAAACAATGAACCAACAAAAGACAAAGAACTGAGAGGGTTTAAATCAGAAACCATCTCAGGCAAGCTCAACTGCATGCTCGTCGTCCCCATCGGGGTCTTGACCTGACTCCAGCTCGTCACCGTGACAGACTTGAGTGGGCAAATGCTCACATTGAATGGCGTCTGGCATGTTGGAGAGGTGTTGTCTTCACGGTTGAATCTCAGTTTACATTGTTCAGGGAAGATGGCAGACAGCGTGTGTGGCGTCATGCGGATGAGCAATTTGCTGATGTCAATGTTGTGGATCGAGTGGCCAATGGTGGTGGTGGGGTTATGGTATGGACAGTAGGGATGGGTACCTTTGACATTTGAATCGATCCGGTACTAATTCCCGGTACCTACGAGTCGATACCGGTACTTAACGGTACCAATTTTCGAGACTTTTGAGTGTTTATTATTTTAATTCTCTTTTATAATTAAATATATATTTTTCTCAATATATAACCATATTTGATAAATATCACGATAAATAACATACAAGTTTGTATTTTAACATCGTCCTTGTAGTTTTATAAGCTGATAATTAAACTGAAGCAAACGTCTTTACTGTGAACTAAATTTACTGTGTATCTTCATTCCTTTTGCCGTCCTTTTTCATTTGATTTTTCCTACTGGGAAGTTAGAATTTCCGAGGAGAAAGCGAACGCACCATTAGCTGGTAACAACGGTGGCAATGGAAGCTAACATATCAAGCTAACGTTATCTTTAACAGTTTATTTAGCTGCTGGAGCAGATTAAAACGATGATGCCTCAAACTTAGATCGTTGTCGCTGGTTTTACCTTCATCCATTCACCCGTCGCATTTAGTAAAGTAAAGCCAAACTTTAGAGCGCGTTCATGTTCTTCTAGTCAGAAATTCGGAGTTCCGAGGAGAAAGCGAACGCTCCATTAGCGAAACGGAAGCTAACAAATCAAGGTAACGTTATCTTAAACATTTTATTTACCTACGAGCAGATTAAGATGAGGATGTCTCACTTAGATCGTTGTCTGTCGCTAGTTTCATCACCCAGTTACCCATCACATTTAGTGAAGTGGACCCAAGCTTTAGCGTGCATTCTTTCTACCATGCTTGCTCTGTTTACAACGGGCTCGCAGGGACCGGCAACATAACGCTCTTGCGCATGCGCAACTGTCTTGGCAGTACCGAAACGAGGCACCGTTTGAAATGACGTGAATCGGTGTTCGGTCGGTACTATGGAATTCGGTCGGTACCTTAAAAAGTACCGAATTCGGTACTCATCCCTAATGGACAGGCATCTGTTATGGACGAAGAACACAGGTGCATTTTATTGATGGCATTTTGAATGCACAGAGATACCGTGATGAGATCCTGAGGCCCATTGTTGTGCCGTACATCCATGAACATTACCTCATGTTTCAGCAAGATAATGCACGGCCCCATGTTGCAAGGATCTGTACACAATTCTTGGAAGCTGAAAATGTCCCAGTTCTTGCATGGCCACGCATACTCACCGAACATGTCACCCATTGAGCATGTTTGGGATGTGCTTGACCGGCGTATACGACAGCGTGTACCAGTTCCCACTAATATCCAACAATTTCGCACAACTATTGAAGAGGAGTGGACCAACATTCCACAGGCCACAATTGACAATCTGATCAACTCTATGCGAAGAAGATGTGTTGCACTGCATAAGGCAAATGGTGGTCACACCAGATACTGACCGGTTCTTAATTGACAATCTGATCAACTCTATGCGAAGAAGATGTGTTGCACTGCATAAGGCAAATGGTGGTCACACCAGATACTGACCGGTTCTGAGTCCCCAGACCCCCAATAAAGCAATTAACTGCACATTCCTGGGTGGCCTTTAATTGTGGGCAGTATAAGGTACACCTGTGCACTACTCATGATGTCAGATCAGCATCTTGATGTGGCACACCTGTGAGGTGGGATGGATTATCTTAGCAAAGCACAGGTGCTCACTATCATACATTTAGACTGATTTGTGATCAATGTTTGAGAGAAATGGTAATATTGTGTATCTGGACTGAATTTCAGATCTTTAAGTCCATCTCATGAAAAATCGGAGCAGAAACAAAGGTGTTGCGTTTATATTTTTGTTGAGTGTAGGTTCCTACATCACCTTTAGCTCCATCCATTCACAGTAAATGCTTAGTTCACTTGTCATGTTTTAATTGTTTCTAAAATAAATTCTTACAATTATAAACCTGACTCTTTTCTGAATCAAGACGAGGTGTGTATAATTACTTAATAAAGCAAAAATCCTATAATCTTCTGATATTTACAATAAAGATCAAGTAAGGTAATATTGTATATTTATACAGAATATCAAATAAATAATACACATTTGCCTCCGCTACACAAAGATTTTTTTTTTTGTAAAACAATTTTAAAAATATACACTTAACAGATGCATTTTAGGGCAGAAATTTAAAACTAACTTATAACAAATAAATGTATTTTATTGACACTACAGCTGAGTCAATATTTACGTCCTGAAAAAAAGTTTATTTACCTGATCTCGGCACGTTCACTCATGCCCTCAGTCGGATGCTTTCTTAAGAGGTGCAGCAGCATGGAAGAAGTGCTGTTGTGGTAGCTCCACCTTGCAATGCTTGCATACAATGGCGTTTTCCTTGCTTTTTAATGTAAAGTGATCCCATGCCTTGGAAAACTTCTGTCGCTTACTATATCCTTCGTTTTGGTCTTGCTCGTTTTCATTTATTTCCATGGCGTCTGCCATTGTCGGCTACCCAGCTGAAAAGACGAAAAGACCGCTGCATGCGCTGTGCAGTAGAGTACATGGCACGTATAATCTGTGACGTAACCACGTTGCGCAACACATAAAGAATCCATGCGCAATGCCGGATATTCAGCTATGGTCTATTTAACGAGTCCTCGAGGCAGCGGAAAATTCTCGAATATTTTTTGTCAGCGAATCATTCGAGTTACTCGAGGAATCATTGCAGCCCTAATCAGCATAATCATTTTTAAAGCTAATCAATATAATCTTTTTGAGAATAATCATTTTTACACTTAACCAATATAACCTTTTCTGTTTAAACTAATATAGTCAACTTCAGTCTAATTGCTGTCAGGTTATGAATGTGTTGGTCAATCATTTAATCTTCATATATAAGGAAATAAAACTTTGTCGAAGTGCTGCAGACTAACAGAGATAACGTTCCAGAAAACATTGGTGTTGAAAGTTTCTATAACAATGGCCTGACTCTTACTGCTTGTGGTCAAAAGAAGATCACGAGTTATGTCATGGGGAAGTGTCTGATTGATAAACTTTTGACCTCGTTGCTGAGCCAGAGATCACAAGTTCAGTCTTAGAAAAAGTCTTGGATGTTGAGGGTCAGGGAAAGTCAGAAGGTGCTTTAGACTGTGAACTCATGAAGACCGCTCACATGAGGAGGAGTAGTGTATGACTGTGAAGTGGGAACGCCCCAGTCTATTGTGGAACTGTTGTAAAATTTAAAAAAAATTTCATGCAATTCAATAAAAGGGCTGACGAGAAGAGTCGAAAGTTAGAAGATACATCGGCAGGGAACTGCTTGTGTTCTTCTCACCAGAAGCCAACCAAAGATCTTTGTGTGTGTACATATTATAATGGGCTTAAAGTAGGGCTGGGCAATAAATCGAAAATGTATCGTTATCGAAATTTCTGACTCTTATCGAGATCATTTTTCCCATGTCAATAAATTTGATAATAAAAAAAATGAAAAGATGTGTGTAGCTGGGCAACATTTATGTCCCTTTAAGAAGCTGTACCACCTTGAGATGCGTAAAAATGTGACTAAATATAATACATGTGACAGCCCCATCTAGTGGACAACTTACCTGCAGTTATGGTCCATTTATCATTATTGAGGTTAAATCCTCAATATATTGTGATATTAGTTTTAGGCCATATCGCCCAGCCCTAGCTTAAAGTGTGGATCTCTCTTCAGGGTCACCTCCAAAGAACCAGGGAGTGGTTAGATGGAATAATTTCCACCACGACAGCCCCCATAATTCTGGTATGAAAGTGAAGCCAACAAGGAAGAGGCAAAAAAAATGCATTTCCACCCTCATCCACCAGAAGAGAGCTAATCCTCATCGAATCACATGTCAAAAATGCCAATTTGACAGCAGAGATAAACTGATCAGAAAGCCCTTTAAGGTTTAATAGATCTAGTTAACATTCATGAAAACTCTGAGGGGGCAATTTTTTTTTATAAATTTATAATCATTGCAACCCAAAGTCAGTCCTACCACACTGCTGAATCCTGCCGGTGCTGTTTCCTCAGTGAGGTTCAGTACATCTCGTTCATCACCCTTGGAAAAGGAGATGATGTGTTCTGGTCCGGCTCTCCACTCCCTCGTCGAGGAGACTTCTAACCACAGAATAGAGGCTTTACTATCTAGTACTCAAAATCTATCTTAATGATATTGGCCACAGGCTAAATTCCTTTGAATGGCATGTTTAAAGTATAAAACCTCAATGAAAAATGTTTTTGGATTTTCACGGCTGGAATTTGAAGAAAATCTGATGTTTCTGACTGGCGCGGGAAAAACAGAAACTAGCTTCAGGTCTAAGCCCTGGACAGCTGGTGACGTTTCACAGGAGGTCTGAAGAAAAAGCACCTGACTACGATGTTTCTGTGTTAGAGTTATAGCTGAGAACAATGTGTCATCAGTCAAGATGTAGCTTCTGAAGCCTCTGCTAGTCGGTCAGATTGTTTTTTTCTCTGGGATGATTACCGGAGAAGTTCAACCGAACTCCGACCCCGCTAGCTGGATATCACTACCGGAGGTGCAGACATGTTTTGGACCGTTTGACGCAGAAGACCCGCGACTCGATTTGGACACCGGGAAGGATTCTGTTAGTCTTAAGAACCAAAATCGGTACAGTTTGTTTACTTTTGTTAAATATTTAATTTTTGTGCTCGTACCACCGGGAGCTCTCAGCTGACTACAGGTCTTAACTCCATCATACTGTCCTGATGTGTAATTCAGTAATCTACAGAAAAAAAACAAAATTATGTGCTGCCAATTTTACAGCTGCATGTATATATTAGGGGTTTAACGGTTCGGGCCACTTGCGTACCATTTTGGTTCATTTTCCATTAAATAATGAAATTTTGTTTGCATGATTTAAGTGCAGCAGATCAAAGTTCATAGGCGAGTTTCCGCACCGACGCTGTATTGAGTGACGCATGATGGTTGCACGCACCTGATCTCCGATTAAAAAAGGTGATCTGAAAATTCTGATCAACGTCTTTCTGAGCAGATCAAACCAGCTGGCTGTCGCTGCTACTGTGGAGACAGTAGAGACGCTGAACGTAAACAACATGTCTACTGAACTTTTCCCCCATGGCAGTTGATGTAATGTTTTCATTCTACAACAAAAAATACGATGCGGAGGAAGCTCTTTATTTAACAGGGTATCTGCAGGTTTAAGGGAGCCAAATTTAAGGCTTTTTAAGACCTTTTTTAAGGCCACTTTGACCAAATTTAAGCTATTTTTTAATTATATTTAAGCTATAATTTTCAGCTATTGCCTGGCACTGGTGCTAACCACGTCGCAAACGTGGGATTACCCACCCAGTTACCATTAAACTTTCACTTCCCCATGGTGCAAGCTCCCACTAGCTTAACCAGCTAATGTGCTCATCTAAAAATAGCCCCCTTTCACAACCAACTGAATGTGTACAGTTCCACTTATGCCAATATCATAAACAAAAAATGCTGAACACTAACTACAAATTCTTGTTCATTGGGTCTTTGGTAATTTAAGACATTTGGAAACTGTAATTAAGGAATATTTGTCATTTCTAATGATTTTTAAGACCTTAAATTTAAAAAAGCAAATTTAAAACTTTAAGACTTTTTAAGGACCTGCAGATACCCTCTAATATGAGTTTTAAAGAAGAAAGTGGGCAGTCTGAGGTGAGTTTTTAAGGCTCACTGCAGAAATAAAAACAAGGCGCATCAACAGTCAAACACGTATGAGAGTGACACTCATAGCTGCGCAAATAAACTGTGAAATATTTAAAGACATCATACTAGATCAGCAGCTTGTGAGGACACCTGGTTCTGCTCACTACAGAAGCCGCTTCAGACAAAAAATAAATAAATATAATAATATACAGAAAACGATTTGAACTGAGCTCTTCAAAACACTGAACCGAATCGAATACGATTTTAGCGTACTGTTATACCCCTAACGATTAGAGACTCATTTATATAGTTTAATAGCAAAAAAGTTGATTTGAGGGTGACTTGCTCTTTAACAAAATGAAAAACTGAACCAAGTTCATATTTATATAATTGGTAAAGTATAGTTACACTGAATTTTTACAATTTTAATGCTGAGTCTGGCCAATACCTTTGATAGTCATATATAGCACATGTACCCTGTATATAGCATGTCAAAGATTACTATTGAGCACAATAAATCTTTACAAAAATCCATTTTTATTACAATGTTTTTCTTTGTAATAATTTCTTCCCAAAAGATAAAAATATAACCTTAAATCATGGCTGTAAATCTGTTTTTAACAAAAGTGTTTTCACAGATGTGAAGTTTTCTTTAAATAATTAAGTACAGAATCATTTAATTTACCCATTCATAAACAAATCAGGTCTCTGGTTTCATCACCATCTTTTAGCAGTATCGCTGTACAAAGTGGAGGTTATTTGGCAAAGAAAAAATGTTACAGCAAATGGAAAACTCCTATTATGGTGCCTGTCTGGTGACATTTAAGGGGGAAAAATAACTTGCGGCCACGACTGCGTGGCAAGGTTCCCCCCCCCCCCCTCAATGTCACCAGACTAGCTTCATACTAGTGATTAAAACCAATACATTTTCAACATACTGTCAGTGAACTGGTACTTAAACGTTTTAGCACATAAATAAGTTTTTTCCAACTCAGTTTCACTTTAAGATAAGCTTTTGCTGCTAGTCCGTTAGCAGTCTTAAAACTGCCTACTCACCAAAACGTTCAAAAGTCATCCGGTTTTCTCGACACTCCAATTATCCAGAATGCATCATCTGTTACACAAAAACATTTTTAGGTAAGTAATAGGTAGAAAGGTTAACTTCTGAACTGTTTTTCCTCATAACTTTACCGCACCGTTCCCATTTTTCTGTCTCCTCAGATGTTTTGACGACAAGGTCCTCACACCTGCACATCCACAATAACAAGTACGGTTAAGTTAGACTACAACACATAACTTGTTTTCTTTACCAGTCAGGACTTCCATATTAAAGAAGGCGTGTTTCTGAGTTGTCTTGGTAACATCTTTCCTGTCAGCCTCTGATTGACTGTGAAAATCATAACATAAATTCTTTAAAACTAAATCACTTTGAGTGATTTGCCAGTTCTAGAGAAAGCTTCAGACCGGCCATCTTTAGCATATCTCTTTAATAATCAAAGATTTTGACACATCATCAAAACCTTTTTGCACCTACAAAGCTGAGACAGCAAACAGTTCATGCAGAACAAAGCTGATATTGTTCAACTCCTTAAGAGTTATTCCTGAGACGCAAGCTGATTCCAACCTGTGCTGCGTGGTGATATCTTTTGGACCGGAGAAGTCGGTGCTCGCAGTCAATCTACCGGACCTGGGTGCCCAGAGGTCATCCTGCCTCTCTGACCTCCGAATCCGTGACGAAGGTCATCAAAAGGGTGAGGTAGAACACAGAGATTGCGTCTGAATGTGCTATGTGCTTCTGAAGATAACATCATAGTTTAGAACAAACCAAATTCTTTTTCATCCAGAGACGCCGCTTTCCGAGATTCTGAAGTTCTGACCAACACCGCATTTACACATACACTCAACAAAAATATAAACGCAACACCTTTGTTTCTGCTCCGATTTTCCATGAGATGGACATAAAGATCTAAAATACATTCCAGATACACAATATTACCATTTTTCTCAAACATTGTTCACAAATCAATCTAAATGTGTGATAGTGAGCACTTCTGCATTGCTGAGATAATCTGTCACGGCATGCTGGTGAGTGAAGCGGAGGTGAGGATCCACATGCGGGTGAGGAAGGCAGGCAGATAGACACGAACGTTTAGTAAAGTTTAATATAAAAACACGCTGGACACTGAAACAATAAACCGTCAAAAGACACAGAACTGAGAGGGTTTAAATACATGAGGGCTGGGAGCTTGGGTGATTGGAAAAAGAGAGGTAGGTGGGAGCAATTAACAGAGACACATGACTGAACAGAATGGGGAGACAGGACAGGGTGTGACATAATCCATCCCACCTCACAGGTATGCCACATCAAGATGCTGATCCGACATCATGAGTAGTGCACAGGTGTACCTTATACTGCCCACAATAAAAGCACCCCCCCACCCCCCCCCCACCCCAACCCACCCCCCAGAGAGCGGATTCCAGACGCCCACAGGAACACAGAGCAGGGCGGGAGGAGGGGGACCAGGAAGGAGGGCCGAGAGGAACCGAGGGACTGGTGGAGAAGAGGCAGGGACCAGTAGAGTCCAGGGGCCTGCGTCTGGGGCAGAGGAGGAGACGGCGACGGGCTCTGAGGGGCCTACGTCTGGGACAGAGGAGGAGACGACAACGGGCTCTGGGGGGCCTGCGTCTGGGGCAGAGGAGGAGACGGTGACAGGCTCTGGGGGGGCCTGCGTCTGGGGCAGAGGAGGAGACGGCGGCGGGCTCTGGGAGGCTCGCGCCTGGCGAGGGCAGGACCGGCGGTGACCGGAGGCAGAGCCGCTGCAGGGGTAGACTCGGCAGGTAGAGACACTGGAGGAGACGTAGTCGACTTCTGGACTGGAGGAGACGTCGTCGACTTCTGGACTGGAGGAGATGTCGTCAACTTCTGGACTGGAGGAGACGTCGTCGACTTCTGGACTGGAGGAGACGTCGTCGACTTCTGGGCTGGTGGGGACGTCGTCGACTTCTGGGCTGGAGAAGACGTCGTCGACGTCTGGGCTGGAGGAGACGTCGTCGACTTCTGGGCTGGAGGAGACGTCGTCGACTTCTGGGCTGGAGGAGACGTCGCCGACCTCTGGGCTGGAGGAGGAGGAGTTGAACTCTGAGCTGGAGGAGGAGACGTTGACCCTTGGGCTGGAGGCGACGTCGACGTCTGGGCTGGAGGCATCGACTTCCGGGCTGGAGGCGTCGACTTACGGACTGGAGGCGTCGACTTCCGGGCTGGAGGCGTCGACTTCTGGACTGGAGGCGTCGACTTCTGGACTGGAGGCGTCGACTTCTGGACTGGAGGCGCCGCCGACTTCTGGAGTGGAGGCGCCGCAGGAGGGGCCACCAACTTCTGGAGTGGAGGTGGAGCCGCTGCAGACGGGACCGCTCCCCTGGCTGGTTCAGCCAGACTGTGCGCTGACAACCGGACAGGCTGGCCCGGGGGCGGAGACTCTTGGACAGGCTGGCCCGGGGGCGGAGACTCTTGGACCACCGCGGGACCTGGCGCTGACTGGACGGGTGGCGCAGAACCTGGCGCTGACTGGACGGGTAGCGCGGGACCTGGAGCTGACTGGACGGGTGGCGCGGGACCTGGCGCTGACTGGACGGGTGGCGCGGGACCTGGCGCTGACTGGACTGGTGGCGCGGGACCTGGCGCTGACTGGACTGGTGGCGAGGGACCTGGCGCAGACTGGACTGGTAGCGCAGGACCTGGCGGAGCCGGTAACTGGAAAAGCAGGGAGGTTAGATTGTCCACTATGATCTCCTGGAGACTGAAAATCTGACGGAGTCGGACCAGCTCAGCTCGGAGACCGGCGAGCTCTGCTGGATGGGCTGTGGGCTCGGTCCTTTTGCCTGGAGACGAGGGAGCTGCTGACTGGACCGGAGGCGGGGCCGCTGGCTGGACAGAAACCTTCTCCTGGAGATACGAGGAGGATAGGGTGTCCAGCTGGAACTCCTGGAGGCTGATGAGTTGACGGAGCCGGTCAAGCTACACTTGGAGGCCGGCGAGCTTCGTCTGATGGGCTGTAGGCGTGGTCCCTCCGCACCTGGCGAGGGCAGGACCGGCGGTGACCGGAGGCAGAGCCGCTGCAGGGGTAGACTCGGCAGGTAGAGACGCTGGAGGAGACGTAGTCGACTTCTGGACTGGAAGAGAGTCGACTTCTGGCTGGAGGAGACGTCGTCGACTTCTGGGCTGGTGGAGACGTCGTCGACTTCTGGGCTGGTGTAGACGTCGTCGACTTCTGGGCTGGAGGAGACGTCGTCGACTTCTGGGCTGGAGGAGACGACGTCGACTTCTGGACTGGAGGAGATGTCGTCGACTTCTGGGCTGGAGGAGACGTCGTCGACTTCTGGGCTGGTGTAGAGGTCGTCGAATTCTGGGCTGGAGGAGACGTCGTCGACTTCTGGGCTGTAGGAGACGTCGTCGACTTCTGGGCTGTAGGAGACGTCGTCGACTTCTGGGCTGGAGGAGACGTCGTCGACTTCTGGGCTGGAGGAGACGTCGTCGACTTCTGGGCTGGAGGAGACGTCGCCGACCTCTGGGCTGGAGGAGGAGGCGCCGACCTCTGGGCTGGAGGAGGAGACGTCGACCCCTGGGCTGGAGGCGACGTCGACGTCTGGGCTGGGGGCGTCGACGTCGACGTCTGGGCTGGGGGCGTCGACGTCTGGGCTGGAGGCGTCGACCTCTGGGCTGGAGGCGTCGACCTCTGGGCTGGAGGCGTCGACCTCCGGGCTGGAGGCTTCGACTTCCGGACTGAAGGTGTCAACTTCTGGACTGGAGGCGTCGACTTCTGACTGGAGGCGCCGACTTCTGGACTGGAGGCGCCGACTTCTGGACTGGAGGTGCCGCCGACTTCTGGAGTGGAGGTGCCGCAGGAGGGGCCGCCAACTTCTGGAGTGGAGGCGGAGTTACTGCAGACGGGACCGCTTCCCTGGCTGGTGCCGCCGGACTATGCGCTGACAACTGGACAGGCTGGCCCGGGGGCAGAGCCTCTTGGACAGGCTGGCCCGGGGACGGAGCCTCTTGGACCACTGCGGGACCTGGCGCTGACTGGACGGCTGGCGCGGGACCTGGCGCTCACTGGACGGGTGGCGCGGGACCTAGCGCTGACTGGACTGGTGGCGCGGGACCTGGCGCAGACTGGACTGGTGGAGCGGGACCTGGCGCAGACTGGACTGGTGGCGCGGGACCTGGCGCAGACTGGACTGGTGGCGCAGGACCTGGTGGAGCCGGTAACTGGAAAAGCAGGGAGGTTAGATTGTCCACCAGGAGCTACTGGAGACTGAAAATCTGACGGAGTCGGACCAGCTCAGCTCGGAGACCGGCGAGCTCTGTTGGATGGGCTCTGGGTTCGGTCCTTTGGCCTGGAGACGAGGGAGCTGCTGACTGGACCGGAGGCGGAGCCGCTGGCTGGACAGAAACCTTCTCCTGGAGATACGAGGAGGATAGGGTGTCCAGCTGGAACTCCTGGAGGCTGATGAGTTGACGGAGCCGGTCAAGCTACACTTGGAGGCCGGCGAGCTTCGTCTGATGGGCTGTAGGCGTGGTCCCTCCGCACCTGGCGAGGGCAGGACCGGCGGTGACCGGAGGCAGAGCCGCTGCAGGGGTAGACTCGGCAGGTAGAGACGCTGGAGGAGACGTAGTCGACTTCTGGACTGGAAGAGAGTCGACTTCTGGCTGGAGGAGACGTCGTCGACTTCTGGGCTGGTGTAGACGTCGTCGACTTCTGGGCTGGAGGAGACGTCGTCGACTTCTGGGCTGGAGGAGACGACGTCGACTTCTGGACTGGAGGAGATGTCGTCGACTTCTGGGCTGGAGGAGACGTCGTCGACTTCTGGGCTGGTGTAGAGGTCGTCGAATTCTGGGCTGGAGGAGACGTCGTCGACTTCTGGGCTGTAGGAGACGTCGTCGACTTCTGGGCTGTAGGAGACGTCGTCGACTTCTGGGCTGGAGGAGACGTCGTCGACTTCTGGGCTGGAGGAGACGTCGTCGACTTCTGGGCTGGAGGAGACGTCGCCGACCTCTGGGCTGGAGGAGGAGGCGCCGACCTCTGGGCTGGAGGAGGAGACGTCGACCCCTGGGCTGGAGGCGACGTCGACGTCTGGGCTGGGGGCGTCGACGTCGACGTCTGGGCTGGGGGCTTCGACGTCTGGGCTGGAGGCGTCGACCTCTGGGCTGGAGGCGTCGACCTCTGGGCTGGAGGCGTCGACCTCCGGGCTGGAGGCTTCGACTTCCGGACTGAAGGTGTCAACTTCTGGACTGGAGGCGTCGACTTCTGACTGGAGGCGCCGACTTCTGGACTGGAGGCGCCGACTTCTGGACTGGAGGCGCCGCCGACTTCTGGAGTGGAGGTGCCGCAGGAGGGGCTGCCAACTTCTGGAGTGGAGGCGGAGTTACTGCAGACGGGACCGCTTCCCTGGCTGGTGCCGCCGGACTATGCGCTGACAACTGGACAGGCTGGCCCGGGGGCAGAGCCTCTTGGACAGGCTGGCCCGGGGACGGAGCCTCTTGGACCACCGCGGGACCTGGCGCTGACTGGACGGCTGGCGCGGGACCTGGCGCTCACTGGACGGGTGGCGCGGGACCTAGCGCTGACTGGACTGGTGGCGCGGGACCTGGCGCAGACTGGACTGGTGGCGCGGGACCTGGCGCAGACTGGACTGGTGGCGCGGGACCTGGCGCAGACTGGACTGGTGGCGCAGGACCTGGTGGAGCCGGTAACTGGAAAAGCAGGGAGGTTAGATTGTCCACCAGGAGCTACTGGAGACTGAAAATCTGACGGAGTCGGACCAGCTCAGCTCGGAGACCGGCGAGCTCTGTTGGATGGGCTCTGGGTTCGGTCCTTTGGCCTGGAGACGAGGGAGCTGCTGACTGGACCGGAGGCGGAGCCGCTGGCTGGACAGAAACCTTCTCCTGGAGATACGAGGAGGATAGGGTGTCCAGGTGGAACTCCTGGAGGCTGATGAGTTGACGGAGCCGGTCAAGCTCCACTTGGAGGCCGGCGAGCTCCGTCTGATGGGCTGTAGGCGTGGCCCCTCCGCACCTGGCGAGGGCATGACCGGCGGTGACCGGAGGCAGAGCCGCTGCAGGGGTAGATTCGGCAGGTAGAGACGCTGGAGGAGACGTCGTCGACTTCTGGACTGGAGGAGACGTCGTCGACTTCTGGGCTGGTGGAGACGTCGTCGACTTCTGGGCTGGTGGAGACGTCGTCGACTTCTGGGCTGGTGGAGACGTCGTCAACTTCTGGGCTGGTGGAGACGTCGTCGACTTCTGGGCTGGAGAAGACGTCGTCGACGTCTGGGCTGGAGGAGACGTCGTCGACTTCTGGGCTGGAGGAGACGTCGTCGACTTCTGGGCTGGAGGAGACGTCGTCGACTTCTGGGCTGGAGGAGACGTCGCCGACCTCTGGGCTGGAGGAGGAGGAGTTGAACTCTGAGCTGGAGGAGGAGACGTTGACCCTTGGGCTGGAGGCGACGTCGACGTCTGGGCTGGAGGCATCGACGTCTGGTCTGGAAGCGTCGACCTCTAGGCTGGAGGCGTCGACCTCCGGGCTGGAGGCATCGACTTCCGGGCTGGAGGCGTCGACTTCCGGACTGGAGGCGTCGACTTCCGGGCTGGAGGCGTCGACTTCTGGACTGGAGGCGTCGACTTCTGGACTGGAGGCGTCGACTTCTGGACTGGAGGCGCCGCCGACTTCTGGAGTGGAGGCGCCGCAGGAGGGGCCACCAACTTCTGGAGTGGAGGTGGAGCCGCTGCAGACGGGACCGCTCCCCTGGCTGGTTCAGCCAGACTGTGCGCTGACAACCGGACAGGCTGGCCCGGGGGCGGAGACTCTTGGACAGGCTGGCCCGGGGGCGGAGACTCTTGGACCACCGCGGGACCTGGCGCTGACTGGACAGGTGGCGCAGAACCTGGCGCTGACTGGACGGGTGGCGCGGGACCTGGAGCTGACTGGACGGGTGGCGCGGGACCTGGCGCTGACTGGACGGGTGGCGCGGGACCTGGCGCTGACTGGACTGGTGGCGCGGGACCTGGCGCTGACTGGACTGGTGGCGAGGGACCTGGCGCAGACTGGACTGGTAGCGCAGGACCTGGCGGAGCCGGTAACTGGAAAAGCAGGGAGGTTAGATTGTCCACTATGATCTCCTGGAGACTGAAAATCTGACGGAGTCGGACCAGCTCAGCTCGGAGACCGGCGAGCTCTGCTGGATGGGCTGTGGGCTCGGTCCTTTGGCCTGGAGACGAGGGAGCTGCTGACTGGACCGGAGGCGGGGCCGCTGGCTGGACAGAAACCTTCTCCTGGAGATACGAGGAGGATAGGGTGTCCAGCTGGAACTCCTGGAGGCTGATGAGTTGACGGAGCCGGTCAAGCTACACTTGGAGGCCGGCGAGCTTCGTCTGATGGGCTGTAGGCGTGGTCCCTCCGCACCTGGCGAGGGCAGGACCGGCGGTGACCGGAGGCAGAGCCGCTGCAGGGGTAGACTCGGCAGGTAGAGACGCTGGAGGAGACGTAGTCGACTTCTGGACTGGAAGAGAGTCGACTTCTGGCTGGAGGAGACGTCGTCGACTTCTGGGCTGGTGGAGACGTCGTCGACTTCTGGGCTGTTGTAGACGTCGTCGACTTCTGGGCTGGAGGAGACGTCGTCGACTTCTGGGCTGGAGGAGACGACGTCGACTTCTGGACTGGAGGAGATGTCGTCGACTTCTGGGCTGGAGGAGACGTCGTCGACTTCTGGGCTGGTGTAGAGGTCGTCGAATTCTGGGCTGGAGGAGACGTCGTCGACTTCTGGGCTGTAGGAGACGTCGTCGACTTCTGGGCTGTAGGAGACGTCGTCGACTTCTGGGCTAGAGGAGACGTCGTCGACTTCTGGGCTGGAGGAGACGTCGTCGACTTCTGGGCTGGAGGAGACGTCGCCGACCTCTGGGCTGGAGGAGGAGGCGCCGACCTCTGGGCTGGAGGAGGAGACGTCGACCTCTGGGCTGGAGGCGACGTCAACGTCTGGGCTGGGGGCGTCGACGTCGACGTCTGGGCTGGGGGCGTCGACGTCTGGGCTGGAGGCGTCGACCTCTGGGCTGGAGGCGTCGACCTCTGGGCTGGAGGCGTCGACCTCCGGGCTGGAGGCTTCGACTTCCGGACTGAAGGTGTCAACTTCTGGACTGGAGGCGTCGACTTCTGACTGGAGGCGCCGACTTCTGGACTGGAGGCGCCGACTTCTGGACTGGAGGCGCCGCCGACTTCTGGAGTGGAGGTGCCGCAGGAGGGGCCGCCAACTTCTGGAGTGGAGGCGGAGTTACTGCAGACGGGACCGCTTCCCTGGCTGGTGCCGCCGGACTATGCGCTGACAACTGGACAGGCTGGCCCGGGGGCAGAGCCTCTTGGACAGGCTGGCCCGGGGACGGAGCCTCTTGGACCTCCGCGGGACCTGGCGCTGACAGGACGGCTGGCGCGGGACCTGGCGCTCACTGGACGGGTGGCGCGGGACCTAGCGCTGACTGGACTGGTGGCGCGGGACCTGGCGCAGACTGGACTGGTGGCGCGGGACCTGGCGCAGACTGGACTGGTGGCGCGGGACCTGGCGCAGACTGGACTGGTGGCGCAGGACCTGGTGGAGCCGGTAACTGGAAAAGCAGGGAGGTTAGATTGTCCACCAGGAGCTACTGGAGACTGAAAATCTGACGGAGTCGGACCAGCTCAGCTCGGAGACCGGCGAGCTCTGTTGGATGGGCTCTGGGTTCGGTCCTTTGGCCTGGAGACGAGGGAGCTGCTGACTGGACCGGAGGCGGAGCCGCTGGCTGGACAGAAACCTTCTCCTGGAGATACGAGGAGGATAGGGTGTCCAGGTGGAACTCCTGGAGGCTGATGAGTTGACGGAGCCGGTCAAGCTCCACTTGGAGGCCGGCGAGCTCCGTCTGATGGGCTGTAGGCGTGGCCCCTCCGCACCTGGCGAGGGCAGGACCGGCGGTGACCGGAGGCAGAGCCGCTGCAGGGGTAGACTCGGCAGGTAGAGACGCTGGAGGAGACGTCGTCGACTTCTGGGCTGGTGGAGACGTCGTCGACTTCTGGGCTGGTGGAGACGTCGTCGACTTCTGGGCTGGTGGAGACGTCGTCGACGTCTGGGCTGGAGAAGACGTCGTCGACGTCTGGGCTGGAGGAGACGTCGTCGACTTCTGGGCTGGAGGAGACGTCGTCGACTTCTGGGCTGGAGGAGACGTCGTCGACTTCTGGGCTGGAGGAGACGTCGTCGACTTCTGGGCTGGAGGAGGAGGCGTCGACTTCTGGGCTGGAGGAGGAGGCGTCGACCTCTGGGCTGGAGGAGGAGACGTCGGCCCCTGGGCTGGAGGCGACGTCGACGTCTGGGCTGGGGGCGTTGACGTCTGGGCTGGAGGCGTCGACCTCCGGACTAGAGGCGTCGACTTCCAGACTGGAGGCATCGACTTTTGGACTGGAGGCGTCGACTTTTGGACTGGAGGCGTCGACTTCTGGACTGGAGGCGCCGACTTCCTGACTGGAGGCATCGACTTCTGGACTGGAGGCATCGTTTTCTGGACTGGAGGCGCCGCCGATTTCTGGAGTGGAGGCGCCGCAGGAGGGGCCGCCAACTTCTGGAGTCGAGGCGGAACCGCTGCAGACGGGACCGCTTCCTTGGCTGGTGCCGCCGGACTGTGCGCTGACAACTGGACCGGCTGGCCCGGGGGCAGAGCCTCTTGGACAGGCTGGCCCGGGGACAGAGCCTCTTGGACAGGCTGGCTCCGGCGCGGAGACTCTTGGACAGGCTGGCCCGGGGGCGGAGCCTATTGGACCACCGCGGGACCTGGCACTGACTGGAAGGGTGGCGCGGGACCTGGCGCTGACTGGACGGGTGACGCGGGACCTATCGCTGACTGGACTGGTGGCGCGGGACCTGGCGCAGACTGGACTGGTGGCGCGGGACCTGGCGCAGACTGGACTGGTGGCGCGGGACCTGGCGCAGACTGGACTGGTGGCGCGGGACCTGGCGCAGACTGGACTGGTGGCGCAGGACCTGGTGGAGCCGGTATCTGGAAAAGCAGGGAGGTTAGATTGTCCACCAGGAGCTCCTGGAGCCTGAAAATCTGAAGGAGTCGGACCAGCTCAGCTCGGAGACCGGCGAGCTCTGTTGGATGGGCTGTGGGTTCGGTCCTTTGGCCTGGAGATGAGGGAGCTGCTGACTGGACCGGAGGTGGGGCCGCTGGCTGGACAGAAACCTTCTCCTGGAGATACGAGGAGGATAGGATGTCCAGCTGGAACTCCTGGAGGCTGATGAGTTGACGGAGCCAGTCAAGCTCCACTTGGAGGCTGGTGAGCTCCGTCTAATGGGCTGTAGGCGTGGGCCCTCCGCCTGTAGATGAAGGAGGTGCTGACTGGACCGGAGATGGGGCCGCTGATCTGACTGGGGTGGGTCCAAGCTGGTGTCCCAAGCCGGGGTAGCGGTGAGCCCGTGGTTCCGTCCTGGGACAGGGGTTGACACTGGAGCCCGGCATCCTTCCCAACACCGTGGGCTAACTCTGGGGGAGCACACTGCCAGTCTGGTGCCCACCTAGCAGGAGCGGTCTAGCTGCGTCTCCCAGTCCAAACCCCAACTGGCTCCGGGAGGGTGGAGAGGATCGCCGAGGCCGGGGTTCGGCAGCGGCGTCTGCGGCGAGGCGACGCCGGAGGAGGAGAAGCCGGCCGGTGGTTTGAGGTGAGGAACTGAAGCAGGTACTCCCAGGGGAGAACCTCCCCGCTGGATCCTTTAGGAGTTTGGTTCATTCTGTCACGGCGTGCTGGTGAGTGAAGCGGAGGTGAGGATCCACATGTGGGTGAGGAAGGCAGGCAGATAGACACGAACGTTTAGTATAGTTTAATATAAAAACACGCTGGACACTGAAACAATGAACCAACAAAAGACAAAGAACTGAGAGGGTTTAAATCAGAAACCGTCTCAGGCAAGCTCAACTGCATGCTCGTCGTCCCCATCGGGGTCTTGACCTGACTCCAGCTCGTCACCGTAACAGACTTGAGTGGGCAAATGCTCACATTGAATGGCGTCTGGCATGTTGGAGAGGTGTTGTCTTCACGGTTGAATTTCGGTTTACATTGTTCAGGGCAGATGGCAGACAGCGTGTGTGGCGTCATGCGGATGAGCAATTTGCTGATGTCAATGTTGTGGATCGAGTGGCCCATGGTGGTGGTGGGGTTATGGTATGGACAGGCATCTGTTATGGACGAAGAACACAGGTGCATTTTATTGATGGCATTTTGAATGCACAGAGATACCGTGATGAGATCCTGAGGCCCATTGTTGTGCCGTACATCCATGAACATTACCTCATGTTTCAGCAAGATAATGCACGGCCCCATGTTGCAAGGATCTGTACACAATTCTTGGAAGCTGAAAATGTCCCAGTTCTTGCATGGCCACGCATACTCACCGAACATGTCACCCATTGAGCATGTTTGGGATGTGCTTGACCGGCGTATACGACAGCGTGTACCAGTTCCCACTAATATCCAACAACTTCGCACAACCATTGAAGAGGAGTGGACCAACATTCCACAGGCCACAATTGACAATCTGATCAACTCTATGCGAAGAAGATGTGTTGCACTGCATAAGGCAAATGGTGGTCACACCAGATACTGACCGGTTCTGAGTCCCCAGACCCCTAATAAAGCAATTAACTGCACATTCCTGGGTGGCCTTTAATTGTGGGCAGTATAAGGTACACCTGTGCACTACTCATGATGTCAGATCAGCATCTTGATGTGGCACACCTGTGAGGTGGGATGGATTATCTTAGCAAAGCACAGGTGCTCACTATCATAAATTTAGACTGATTTGTGATCAATGTTTGAGAGAAATGGTAATATTGTGTATCTGGACTGAATTTGAGATCTTTAAGTCCATCTCATGAAAAATCGGAGCAGAAACAAAGGTGTTGCGTTTATATTTTTGTTGAGTGTAGGTTCCTACATCACCTTTAGCTCCATCCATTCACAGTAAATGCTTAGTTCACTTGTCATGTTTTAATTGTTTCTAAAATAAATTCTTACAATTATAAACCTGACTCTTTTCTGAATCAAGACGAGGTGTGTATAATTACTTAATAAAGCAAAAATCCTATAATCTTCTGATATTTACAATAAAGATCAAGTAAGGTAATATTGTATATTTATACAGAATATCAAATAAATAATACACATTTGCCTCCGCTACACAAAGATTTTTTTTTTGTAAACCAATTTTAAAAATATACACTTAACAGATGTATTTTAGGGCAGAATTTTAAAACTAAATTATAACAAATAAATGTATTTTATTGACACTACAGCTGAGTCAATATTTACGTCCTGAAAAAAAGTTTATTTACCTGATCTCGGCACGTTCACTCATGCCCTCAGTCGGATGCTTTCTTAAGAGATGCAGCAGCATGGAAGAAGTGCTGTTGTGGTAGCTCCACCTTGCAATGCTTGCATACAATGGCGTTTTCCTTGCTTTTTAATGTAAAGTGATCCCATGCCTTGGAAAACTTCTGTCGTTTACTATATCCTTCGTTTTGGTCTTGCTCGTTTTCATTTATTTCCATGGCGTCTGCCATTGTCGGCTGCCCAGCTGAAAAGACGAAAAGACCGCTGCGCGCTGTGCAGTAGAGTACATGGCACGTATAATCTGTGACGTAACCGTGTTGCGCAACACATAAAGAATCCATGCGCAATGCCGGATATTCAGCTATGGTCTATTTAACGAGTCCTCGAGGCAGCGGAAAATTCTCGAATATTTTTTGTCAGCGAATCATTCGAGTTACTCGAGGAATCATTGCAGCCCTAATCAGCATAATCATTTTTAAAGCTAATCAATATAATCTTTTTGAGAATAATCATTTTTACACTTAACCAATATAACCTTTTCTGTTTAAACTAATATAGTCAACTTCAGTCTAATTGCTGTCAGGTTATGAATGTGTTGGTCAATCATTTAATCTTCATATATAAGGAAATAAAACTTTGTCGAAGTGCTGCAGACTAACAGAGATAACGTTCCAGAAAACATTGGTGTTGAAAGTTTCTATAACAATGGCCTGACTCTTACTGCTTGTGGTCAAAAGAAGATCACGAGTTATGTCATGGGGAAGTGTCTGATTGATAAACTTTTGACCTCGTTGCTGAGCCAGAGATCACAAGTTCAGTCTTAGAAAAAGTCTTGGATGTTGAGGGTCAGGGAAAGTCAGAAGGTGCTTTAGACTGTGAACTCATGAAGACCGCTCACATGAGGAGGAGTAGTGTATGACTGTGAAGTGGGAACGCCCCAGTCTATTGTGGAACTGTTGTAAAATTAAAAAAAAAATTTTCATGCAATTCAATAAAAGGGCTGACGAGAAGAGTCGAAAGTTAGAAGATACATCGGCAGGGAACTGCTTGTGTTCTTCTCACCAGAAGCCAACCAAAGATCTTTGTGTGTGTACATATTATAATGGGCTTAAAGTAGGGCTGGGCAATAAATCGAAAATGTATCGTTATCGAAATTTCTGACTCTTATCGAGATCATTTTTCCCATGTCAATAAATTTGATAATAAAAAAATGAAAAGATGTGTGTAGCTGGACAACATTCATGTCCCTTTAAGAAGCTGTACCACCTTGAGATGCATAAAAATGTGACTAAATATAATACATGTGACAGCCCCATCTAGTGGACAACTTACCTGCAGTTATGGTCCATTTATCATTATTGAGGTTAAATCCTCAATATATTGTGATATTAGTTTTAGGCCATATTGCCCAGCCCTAGCTTAAAGTGTGGATCTCTCTTCAGGGTCACCTCCAAAGAACCAGGGAGTGGTTAGATGGAATAATTTCCACCACGACAGCCCCCATAATTCTGGTATGAAAGTGAAGCCAACAAGGAAGAGGCACAAAAAAATGCATTTCCCCCCTCATCCACCAGAAGAGAGCTAATCCTCATCGAATCACATGTCAAAAATGCCAATTTGACAGCAGAGATAAACTGATCAGAAAGCCCTTTAAGCTTTAATAGATCTAGTTAACATTCATGAAAACTCTGAGGGGGCAAATTTTTTTTATAAATTTATAATCATTGCAACCCAAAGTCAGTCCTACCACACTGCTGAATCCTGCCAGTGCTGTTTCCTCAGTGAGGTGCAGTACATCTCGTTCATCACCCTTGGAAAAGGAGATGATGTGTTCTGGTCCGGCTCTCCACTCCCTCGTCGAGGAGACTTCTAACCACAGAATAGAGGCTTTACTATCTAGTACTCAAAATCTATCTTAATGATATTGGCCACAGGCTAAATTCCTTTGAATGGCATGTTTAAAGTATAAAACCTCAATGAAAAATGTTTTTGGATTTTCACGGCTGGAATTTGAAGAAAATCTGATGTTTCTGACTGGCACGGGAAAAACAGAAACTAGCTTCAGGTCTAAGCCCTGGACAGCTGGTGACGTTTCACAGGAGGTCTGAAGAAAAAGCACCTGACTACGATGTTTCTGTGTTAAGAGTTATAGCTGAGAACAATGTGTCATCAGTCAAGATGTAGCTTCTGAAGCCTCTGCTAGTCGGTCAGATTGTTTTTTTCTCTGGGATGATTACCGGAGAAGTTCAACCGAACTCCGACCCCGCTAGCTGGATATCACTACCGGAGGTGCAGACATGTTTTGGACCGTTTGACGCAGAAGACCCGCGACCCGATTTGGACACCGGGAAGGATTCTGTTAGTCTTAAGAACCAAAATCGGTACAGTTTGTTTACTTTTGTTAAATATTTAATTTTTGTGCTCGTACCACCGGGAGCTCTCAGCTGACTACAGGTCTTAACTCCATCATACTGTCCTGATGTGTAATTCAGTAATCTACAGAAAAAAAACAAAATTATGTGCTGCCAATTTTACAGCTGCATGTATATATTAGGGGTTTAACGGTTCGGGCCACTTGCGTACCATTTTGGTTCATTTTCCATTAAATAATGAAATTTTGTTTGCATGATTTAAGTGCAGCAGATCAAAGTTCATAGGCGAGTTTCCGCACCGACGCTGTATTGAGTGACGCATGATGGTTGCACGCACCTGATCTCCGATTAAAAAAGGTGATTTGCAAATTCTGATCAACGTCTTTCTGAGCAGATCAAACCAGCTGGCTGTCGCTGCTACTGTGGAGACAGTAGAGACGCTGAACGTAAACAACATGTCTACTGAACTTTTCCCCCACGGCAGTTGATGTAATGTTTTCATTCTACAACAAAAAATACGATGCGGAGAAAGCTCGTTATTTAACAGGGTATCTGCAGGTTTAAGGGAGCCAAATTTAAGGCTTTTTAAGACCTTTTTTAAGGCCACTTTGACCAAATTTAAGCTATTTTTTAATTATATTTAAGCTATAATTTTCAGCTATTGCCTGGCACTGGTGCTAACCACGTCGCAAACGTGGGATTACCCACCCAGTTACCATTAAACTTTCACTTCCCCATGGTGCAAGCTCCCACTAGCTTAACCAGCTAATGTGCTCATCTAAAAATAGTCCCCTTTCACAACCAACTGAATGTGTACAGTTCCACTTATGCCAATATCATAAACAAAAAATGCTGAACACTAACTACAAATTCTTGTTCATAGGGTCTTTGGTAATTTAAGACATTTGGAAACTGTAATTAAGGATTATTTGTCATTTCTAATGATTTTTAAGATCTTAAATTTAAAAAAGCAAATTTAAAACTTTAAAACTTTTTAAGGACCTGCGGATACCCTCTAATATGAGTTTTAAAGAAGAAAGTGGGCAGTCTGAGGTGAGTTTTCAAGGCTCACTGCAGAAATAAAAACAAGGCGCATCAACAGTCAAGCACGTATGAGAGTGATACTCATAGCTGCGCAAATAAACTGTGAAATATTTAAAGACATCATACTAGATCAGCAGCTTGTGAGGACACCTGGTTCTGCTCACTACAGAAGCCGCTTCAGACAAAAAATAAATAAATATAATAATATACAGAAAACGATTTGTACTGAGCTCTTCAAAACACTGAACCGAATCGAATACGATTTTAGCGTACTGTTATACCTCTAACGATTAGAGACTCATTTATATAGTTTAATAGCAAAAAAGTTGATTTGAGGGTGACTTGCTCTTTAACAAAATGAAAAACTGAACCAAGTTCATATTTATATAATTGGTAAAGTATAGTTACACTGAATTTTTACAATTTTAATGCTGAGTCTGGCCAATACCTTTGATAGTCATATATAGCACATGTACCCTGTATATAGCATGTCAAAGATTACTACTGAGCACAATAAATCTTTACAAAAATCCATTTTTATTACAATGTTTTTCTTTGTAATAATTTCTTCCCAAAAGATAAAAATATAACCTTAAATCAAGGCTGTAAATCTGTTTTTAACAAAAGTGTTTTCACAGATGTGAAGTTTTCTTTAAATAATTAAGTACAGAATCATTTAATTTACCCATTCATAAACAAATCAGGTCTCTGGTTTCATCACCATCTTTTAGCAGTATCGCTGTACAAAGTGGAGGTTATTTGGCAAAGAAAAAATGTTACAGCAAATGGAAAACTCCTATTATGGTGCCTGTCTGGTGACATTTGAGGGGGAAAAATAACTTGCGGCCACGACTGCGTGGCAAGGTCCCCCCCCCCCCTCAATGTCACCAGACTAGCTTCATACTAGTGATTAAAACCAATACATTTTCAACATACTGTCAGTGAACTGGTACTTAAACGTTTTAGCACATAAATAAGTTTTTTCCAACTCAGTTTCACTTTAAGTTAAGCTTTTGCTGCTAGTCCGTTAGCGGTCTTAAAACTGCCTACTCACCAAAACGTTCAAAAGTCATCTGGTTTTCTCGACACTCCAATTATCCAGAATGCATCATCTGTTACACAAAAACATTTTTAGGTAAGTAATAGGTAGAAAGGTTAACTTCTGAACTGTTTTTCCTCGTAACTTTACCGCACCGTTCCCATTTTTCTGTCTCCTCAGATGTTTTGACGACAAGGTCCTCACACCTGCACATCCACAATAACAAGTACGGTTAAGTTAGACTACAACACATAACTTGTTTTCTTTACCAGTCAGGACTTCCATATTAAAGAAGGCATGTTTCTGAGTTGTCTTGGTAACATCTTTCCTGTCAGCCTCTGATTGACTGTGAAAATCATAACATAAATTCTTTAAAACTAAATCACTTTGAGTGATTTGCCAGTTCTAGAGAAAGCTTCAGACCGGCCATCTTTAGCATATCTCTTTAATAATCAAAGATTTTGACACATCATCAAAACCTTTTTGCACCTACAAAGCTGAGACAGCAAACAGTTCATGCAGAACAAAGCTGATATTGTTCAACTCCTTAAGAGTTATTCCTGAGACGCAAGCTGATTCCAACCTGTGCTGCGTGGTGATATCTTTTGGACCGGAGAAGTCGGTGCTCGCAGTCAATCTACCGGACCTGGGTGCCCAGAGGTCATCCTGCCTCTCTGACCTCCGAATCCGTGACGAAGGTCATCAAAAGGGTGAGGTAGAACACAGAGATTGCGTCTGAATGTGCTTCTGAAGATAACATCATAGTTTAGAACAAACCAAATTCTTTTTCATCCAGAGACGCCGCTTTCCGAGATTCTGAAGTTCTGACCAACACCGCATTTACACATACACTCAACAAAAATATAAACGCAACACCTTTGTTTCTGCTCCGATTTTCCATGAGATGGACATAAAGATCTAAAATACATTCCAGATACACAATATTACCATTTTTCTCAAACATTGTTCACAAATCAATCTAAATGTGTGATAGTGAGCACTTCTGCATTGCTGAGATAATCTGTCACGGCATGCTGGTGAGTGAAGCGGAGGTGAGGATCCACATGCGGGTGAGGAAGGCAGGCAGATAGACACGAACGTTTAGTAAAGTTTAATATAAAAACGCGCTGGACACTGAAACAATAAACCGTCAAAAGACACAGAACTGAGAGGGTTTAAATACATGAGGGCTGGGAGCTTGGGTGATTGGAAAAAGAGAGGTAGGTGGGAGCAATTAACAGAGACACATGACTGAACAGAATGGGGAAACAGGACAGGGTGTGACATAATCCATCCCACCTCACAGGTATGCCACATCAAGATGCTGATCCGACATCATGAGTAGTGCACAGGTGTACCTTATACTGCCCACAATAAAAGCACCCCCCCCCACCCCACCCCACCCCCCAGAGAGCGGATTCCAGACGCCCACAGGAACACAGAGCAGGGCGGGAGGAGGGGGACCAGGAAGGAGGGCCGAGAGGAACCGAGGGACTGGTGGAGAAGAGGCAGGGACCAGTAGGGTCCAGGGGCCTGCGTCTGGGGCAGAGGAGGAGACGGCGACGGGCTCTGAGGGGCCTACGTCTGGGACAGAGGAGGAGACGACAACGGGCTCTGGGGGGCCTGCGTCTGGGGCAGAGGAGGAGACGGTGACAGGCTCTGGGGGGGCCTGCGTCTGGGGCAGAGGAGGAGACGGCGGCGGGCTCTGGGAGGCTCACGCCTGGCGAGGGCAGGACCGGCGGTGACCGGAGGCAGAGCCGCTGCAGGGGTAGACTCGGCAGGTAGAGACGCTGGAGGAGACGTAGTCGACTTCTGGACTGGAGGAGACGTCGTCGACTTCTGGACTGGAGGAGACGTCGTCGACTTCTGGACTGGAGGAGACGTCGTCGACTTCTGGACTGGAGGAGACGTCGTCGACTTCTGGACTGGAGGAGACTTCGTCGACTTCTGGGCTGGTGGGGACGTCGTCGACTTCTGGGCTGGAGGAGACGTCGTCGACTTCTGGGCTGGAGGAGACGTCGCCGACCTCTGGGCTGGAGGAGACGTCGCCGACCTCTGGGCTGGAGGAGACGTCGCCGACCTCTGGGCTGGAGGAGACGTCGCCGACCTCTGGGCTGGAGGAGGAGACGTCGACCCCTGGGCTGGAGGAGGAGACGTCGACCCCTGGGCTGGAGGCGATGTCGACGTCTGGGCTGGGGGCGTCGACGTCTGGGCTGGAGGCGTCGACGTCTGGGCTGGGGGCGTCGACGTCTGGGCTGGAGGCGTCGACCTCTGGGCTGGAGGCGTCGACCTCCGGGCTTGAGGCGTCGACCTCCGGGCTGGAGGCGTCGACTTCCGGACTGAAGGTGTCAACTTCTGGACTGGAGGCGTCGACTTCTCGACTGGAGGTGTCGACTTCTGGACTGGAGGCGTCGACTTCTGGACTGGAGGCGCCGACTTCTGGAGTGGAGGCGCCGACTTCTGGACTGGAGGCGCCGACTTCTGGACTGGAGGCGCCGCCGACTTCTGGAGTGGAGGTGCCGCAGGAGGGGCCGCCAACTTCTGGAGTGGAGGCGGAGCCGCTGCAGACGGGACCGCTTCCCTGGCTGGTGCCGCCGGACTGTGCACTGACAACTGGACAGGCTGGCCCGGGGGCAGAGCCTCTTGGACAGGCTGGCCCGGGGACGGAGCCTCTTGGACCACCGCGGGACCTGGCGCTGACTGGACGGCTGGCGCGGGACCTGGCGCTCACTGGACGGGTGGCGCGGGACCTAGCGCTGACTGGACTGGTGGCGCGGGACCTGGCGCAGACTGGACTGGTGGCGCGGGACCTGGCGCAGACTGGACTGGTGGCGCAGGACCTGGTGGAGCCGGTAACTGGAAAAGCAGGGAGGTTAGATTGTCCACCAGGAGCTCCTGGAGACTGAAAATCTGACGGAGTCAGACCAGCTCAGCTCGGAGACCGGCGAGCTCTGTTGGATGGGCTGTGGGTTCGGTCCTTTGGCCTGGAGACGAGGGAGCTGCTGACTGGACCGGAGGCGGAGCCGCTGGCTGGACAGAAACCTTCTCCTGGAGATACGAGGAGGATAGGGTGTCCAGGTGGAACTCCTGGAGGCTGATGAGTTGACGGAGCCGGTCAAGCTCCACTTGGAGGCCGGCGAGCTCCGTCTGATGGGCTGTAGGCGTGGCCCCTCCGCACCTGGCGAGGGCAGGACCGGCGGTGACCGGAGGCAGAGCCGCTGCAGGGGTAGACTCGGCAGGTAGAGACGCTGGAGGAGACGTCGTCGACTTCTGGACTGGAGGAGACGTCGTCGACTTCTGGGCTGGTGGAGACGTCGTCGACTTCTGGGCTGGTGGAGACGTCGTCGACTTCTGGGCTGGTGGAGACGTCGTCGACTTCTGGGCTGGAGAAGACGTCGTCGACGTCTGGGCTGGAGGAGACGTCGTCGACTTCTGGGCTGGAGGAGACGTCGTCGACTTCTGGGCTGGAGGAGACGTCGTCGACTTCTGGGCTGGAGGAGACGTCGCCGACCTCTGGGCTGGAGGAGGAGGAGTTGAACTCTGAGCTGGAGGAGGAGACGTTGACCCTTGGGCTGGAGGCGACGTCGACGTCTGGGCTGGAGGCATCGACGTCTGGTCTGGAAGCGTCGACCTCTAGGCTGGAGGCGTCGACCTCCGGGCTGGAGGCATCGACTTCCGGGCTGGAGGCGTCGACTTCCGGACTGGAGGCGTCGACTTCCGGGCTGGAGGCGTCGACTTCTGGACTGGAGGCGTCGACTTCTGGACTGGAGGCGTCGACTTCTGGACTGGAGGCGCCGCCGACTTCTGGAGTGGAGGCGCCACAGGAGGGGCCACCAACTTCTGGAGTGGAGGTGGAGCCGCTGCAGACGGGACCGCTCCCCTGGCTGGTTCAGCCAGACTGTGCGCTGACAACCGGACAGGCTGGCCCGGGGGCGGAGACTCTTGGACAGGCTGGCCCGGGGGCGGAGACTCTTGGACCACCGCGGGACCTGGCGCTGACTGGACAGGTGGCGCAGAACCTGGCGCTGACTGGACGGGTGGCGCGGGACCTGGAGCTGACTGGACGGGTGGCGCGGGACCTGGCGCTGACTGGACGGGTGGCGCGGGACCTGGCTCTGACTGGACTGGTGGCGCGGGACCTGGCGCTGACTGGACTGGTGGCGAGGGACCTGGCGCAGACTGGACTGGTAGCGCAGGACCTGGCGGAGCCGGTAACTGGAAAAGCAGGGAGGTTAGATTGTCCACTATGATCTCCTGGAGACTGAAAATCTGACGGAGTCGGACCAGCTCAGCTCGGAGACCGGCGAGCTCTGCTGGATGGGCTGTGGGCTCGGTCCTTTGGCCTGGAGACGAGGGAGCTGCTGACTGGACCGGAGGCGGGGCCGCTGGCTGGACAGAAACCTTCTCCTGGAGATACGAGGAGGATAGGGTGTCCAGCTGGAACTCCTGGAGGCTGATGAGTTGACGGAGCCGGTCAAGCTACACTTGGAGGCCGGCGAGCTTCGTCTGATGGGCTGTAGGCGTGGTCCCTCCGCACCTGGCGAGGGCAGGACCGGCGGTGACCGGAGGCAGAGCCGCTGCAGGGGTAGACTCGGCAGGTAGAGACGCTGGAGGAGACGTAGTCGACTTCTGGACTGGAAGAGAGTCGACTTCTGGCTGGAGGAGACGTCGTCGACTTCTGGGCTGGTGGAGACGTCGTCGACTTCTGGGCTGGTGTAGACGTCGTCGACTTCTGGGCTGGAGGAGACGTCGTCGACTTCTGGGCTGGAGGAGACGACGTCGACTTCTGGACTGGAGGAGATGTCGTCGACTTCTGGGCTGGAGGAGACGTCGTCGACTTCTGGGCTGGTGTAGAGGTCGTCGAATTCTGGGCTGGAGGAGACGTCGTCGACTTCTGGGCTGTAGGAGACGTCGTCGACTTCTGGGCTGTAGGAGACGTCGTCGACTTCTGGGCTAGAGGAGACGTCGTCGACTTCTGGGCTAGAGGAGACGTCGTCGACCTCTGGGCTGGAGGAGGCGCCGACCTCTGGGCTGGAGGAGGAGGCGCCGACCTCTGGGCTGGAGGAGGAGACGTCGACCTCTGGGCTGGAGGCGACGTCGACGTCTGGGCTGGGGGCGTCGACGTCGACGTCTGGGCTGGGGGCGTCGACGTCTGGGCTGGAGGCGTCGACCTCTGGGCTGGAGGCGTCGACCTCTGGGCTGGAGGCGTCGACCTCCGGGCTGGAGGCTTCGACTTCCGGACTGAAGGTGTCAACTTCTGGACTGGAGGCGTCGACTTCTGACTGGAGGCGCCGACTTCTGGACTGGAGGCGCCGACTTCTGGACTGGAGGCGCCGCCGACTTCTGGAGTGGAGGTGCCGCAGGAGGGGCCGCCAACTTCTGGAGTGGAGGCGGAGTTACTGCAGACGGGACCGCTTCCCTGGCTGGTGCCGCCGGACTATGCGCTGACAACTGGACAGGCTGGCCCAGGGGCAGAGCCTCTTGGACAGGCTGGCCCGGGGACGGAGCCTCTTGAGCCCCATTCCCACCTGTACCGGGTCGGCCCGGGCCGGGTAGCATAGGTTGTTTACATATCTGGGTGGCCTGGAATTTTCCCGGGCCAACCAAGGCTCATTCTCGGCCCTCTTCCCGAGGGGTACTGCTTCAGGCCGACCAGGGCCAACACGCCCACTGCTGACAGCAAATTCACACCTTCCATTAGAGCAAGCCTCTGATTGGTGGGTAGAATCAGCCCATTCACACCTTCCATTAGAGCAAGCCTCTGATTGGTGGGTAGAATCAGCCCATTCACACCTTCCATTAGAGCAAGCCTCTGATTGGTGGGTAGAATCAGCCCACATGGGCTTAAGGCAAGGATGTGTGGAATCAACCGGGCCAGGCTGGGGCCGACTGGGGCTACCCGGCCCGGGCCGACCCGGTACAGGTGGGAATGGGGCTTTGGACCTCCGCGGGACCTGGCGCTGACAGGACGGCTGGCGCGGGACCTGGCGCTCACTGGACGGGTGGCGCGGGACCTAGCGCTGACTGGACTGGTGGCGCGGGACCTGGCGCAGACTGGACTGGTGGCGCGGGACCTCGCGCAGACTGGACTGGTGGCGCGGGACCTGGCGCAGACTGGACTGGTGGCGCAGGACCTGGTGGAGCCGGTAACTGGAAAAGCAGGGAGGTTAGATTGTCCACCAGGAGCTACTGGAGACTGAAAATCTGACGGAGTCGGACCAGCTCAGCTCGGAGACCGGCGAGCTCTGTTGGATGGGCTCTGGGTTCGGTCCTTTGGCCTGGAGACGAGGGAGCTGCTGACTGGACCGGAGGCGGAGCCGCTGGCTGGACAGAAACCTTCTCCTGGAGATACGAGGAGGATAGGGTGTCCAGGTGGAACTCCTGGAGGCTGATGAGTTGACGGAGCCGGTCAAGCTCCACTTGGAGGCCGGCGAGCTCCGTCTGATGGGCTGTAGGCGTGGCCCCTCCGCACCTGGCGAGGGCAGGACCGGCGGTGACCGGAGGCAGAGCCGCTGCAGGGGTAGACTCGGCAGGTAGAGACGCTGGAGGAGACGTCGTCGACTTCTGGACTGGAGGAGACGTCGTCGACTTCTGGACTGGAGGAGACGTCGTCGACTTCTGGGCTGGTGGAGACGTCGTCGACTTCTGGGCTGGTGGAGACGTCGTCGACTTCTGGGCTGGTGGAGACGTCGTCGACTTCTGGGCTGGAGAAGACGTCGTCGACGTCTGGGCTGGAGGAGACGTCGTCGACTTCTGGGCTGGAGGAGACGTCGTCGACTTCTGGGCTGGAGGAGACGTCGTCGACTTCTGGGCTGGAGGAGACGTCGTCGACTTCTGGGCTGGAGGAGACGTCGTCGACTTCTGGGCTGGAGGAGGAGGCGTCGACTTCTGGGCTGGAGGAGGAGGCGTCGACCTCTGGGCTGGAGGAGGAGACGTCGGCCCCTGGGCTGGAGGCGACGTCGACGTCTGGGCTGGGGGCGTTGACGTCTGGGCTGGAGGCGTCGACCTCCGGACTAGAGGCGTCGACTTCCAGACTGGAGGCATCGACTTTTGGACTGGAGGCGTCGACTTTTGGACTGGAGGCGTCGACTTCTGGACTGGAGGCGCCGACTTCCTGACTGGAGGCATCGACTTCTGGACTGGAGGCATCGTTTTCTGGACTGGAGGCGCCGCCGATTTCTGGAGTGGAGGCGCCGCAGGAGGGGCCGCCAACTTCTGGAGTCGAGGCGGAACCGCTGCAGACGGGACCGCTTCCTTGGCTGGTGCCGCCGGACTGTGCGCTGACAACTGGACCGGCTGGCCCGGGGGCAGAGCCTCTTGGACAGGCTGGCCCGGGGACGGAGCCTCTTGGACAGGCTGGCTCCGGCGCGGAGACTCTTGGACAGGCTGGCCCGGGGGCGGAGCCTATTGGACCACCGCGGGACCTGGCACTGACTGGAAGGGTGGCGCGGGACCTGGCGCTGACTGGACGGGTGACGCGGGACCTATCGCTGACTGGACTGGTGGCGCGGGACCTGGCGCAGACTGGACTGGTGGCGCGGGACCTGGCGCAGACTGGACTGGTGGCGCGGGACCTGGCGCAGACTGGACTGGTGGCGCGGGACCTGGCGCAGACTGGACTGGTGGCGCAGGACCTGGTGGAGCCGGTATCTGGAAAAGCAGGGAGGTTAGATTGTCCACCAGGAGCTCCTGGAGCCTGAAAATCTGACGGAGTCGGACCAGCTCAGCTCGGAAACCGGCGAGCTCTGTTGGATGGGCTGTGGGTTCGGTCCTTTGGCCTGGAGATGAGGGAGCTGCTGACTGGACCGGAGGTGGGGCCGCTGGCTGGACAGAAACCTTCTCCTGGAGATACGAGGAGGATAGGATGTCCAGCTGGAACTCCTGGAGGCTGATGAGTTGACGGAGCCGGTCAAGCTCCACTTGGAGGCCAGCGAGCTCCGTCTGATGGGCTGTAGGCGTGGCCCCTCCGCACCTGGCGAGGGCAGGACCGGCGGTGACCGGAGGCAGAGCCGCTGCAGGGGTAGACTCGGCAGGTAGAGACGCTGGAGGAGACGTCGTCGACTTCTGGACTGGAGGAGACGTCGTCGACTTCTGGGCTGGTGGAGACGTCGTCGACTTCTGGGCTGGAGGAGGCGTCGTCGACTTCTGGGCTGGAGGAGGCGTCGTCGAATTCTGGGCTGGAGGAGACGTCGTCAACTTCTGGGCTGGAGGAGATGTCGTCGACTTCTGGGCTGGAGGAGATGTCGTCGACTTCTGGGCTGGAGGAGACGTCGCCGACCTCTGGGCTGGAGGAGGAGACGTCGCCGACCTCTGGGCTGGAGGAGGAGACGTCGACCCCTGGGCTGGAGGCGACGTCGACCCCTGGGCTGGGGGCGTTGACATCTGGGCTGGAGGCGTCGACCTCCGGGCTGGAGGCGTCGACTTTTGGATTGGAGGCGTCGACTTCTGGACTGGAGGCGCCGACTTCCTGACTGGAGGCGCCGACTTCCTGACTGGAGGCATCGACTTCTGGACTGGAGGCATCGACTTCTGGACTGGAGGCGCCGCCGATTTCTGGAGTGGTGGCGCCGCAGGAGGGGCCGCAAACTTCTGGAGTCGAGGCGGAACTGCTGCAGACGGGACCGCTTCCTTGGCTGGTGCCGCCGGACTGTGCGCTGACAACTGGACCGGCTGGCCCGGGGGCAGAGCCTCTTGGACAGGCTGGCCCGGGGACGGAGCCTCTTGGACAGGCTGGCTCCGGGGCGGAGACTTTTGGACAGGCTGGCCCGGGGGCGGAGCCTATTGGACCACCGCGGGACCTGGCACTGACTGGAAGGGTGGCGCGGGACCTGGCGCTGACTGGACGGGTGACGCGGGACCTATCGCTGACTGGACTGGTGGCGCGGGACCTGGCGCTGACTCGACTGGTGGCGCGGGACCTGGCGCAGACTGGACTGGTGGCGCGGGACCTGGCGCAGACTGGACTGGTGGCGCAGGACCTGGTGGAGAAGGTAACTGGAAAAGCAGGGAGGTTAGTTTGTCCACCAGGAGCTCCTGGAGCCTGAAAATCTGAAGGAGTCGGACCAGCTCAGCTCGGAGACCGGCGAGCTCTGTTGGATGGGCTGTGGGTTCGGTCCTTTGGCCTGGAGACGAGGGAGCTGCTGACTGGACCGGAGGTGGGGCCGCTGGCTGGACAGAAACCTTCTCCTGGAGATACGAGGAGGATAGGATGTCCAGCTGGAACTCCTGGAGGCTGATGAGTTGACGGAGCCAGTAAAGCTCCACTTGGAGGCTAGTGAGCTCCGTCTGATGGGCTGTAGGCGTGGGCCCTTCGCCTGTAGATGAAGGAGGTGCTGACTGGACCGGAGATGGGGCCGCTGATCTGACTGGGGTGGGTCCAAGCTGGTGTCCCAAGCCGGGGTAGCGGTGAGCCCGTGGTTCCGTCCTGGGACAGGGGTTGACGCTGGAGCCCGGCATCCTTCCCAACACCGTGGGCTAACTCTGGGGGAGCAGACTGCCAGTCTGGTGCCCACATAGCAGGAGCGGTCTAGCTGCGTCTCCCAGTCCAACCCCCCAACTGGCTCCGGGAGGGTGGAGAGGATCGCCGAGGCCGGGGTTCGGCAGCGGCGTCTGCGGCGAGGCGGTGGTTTGAGGTGAGGAACTGAAGCAGGTACTCCCAGGGGAGAACCTCCCCGCTGGATCCTTTAGGAGTTTGGTTCATTCTGTCACGGCGTGCTGGTGAGTGAAGCGGAGGTGAGGATCCACATGTGGGTGAGGAAGGCAGGCAGATAGACACGAACGTTTAGTATAGTTTAATATAAAAACACGCTGGACACTGAAACAATGAACCAACAAAAGACAAAGAACTGAGAGGGTTTAAATCAGAAACCGTCTCAGGCAAGCTCAACTGCATGCTCGTCGTCCCCATCGGGGTCTTGACCTGACTCCAGCTCGTCACCGTGACAGACTTGAGTGGGCAAATGCTCACATTGAATGGCGTCTGGCATGTTGGAGAGGTGTTGTCTTCACGGTTGAATCTCGGTTTACATTGTTCAGGGCAGATGGCAGACAGCGTGTGTGGCGTCATGCGGATGAGCAATTTGCTGATGTCAATGTTGTGGATCGAGTGGCCAATGGTGGTGGTGGGGTTATGGTATGGACAGGCATCTGTTATGGACGAAGAACACAGGTGCATTTTATTGATGGCATTTTGAATGCACAGAGATACCGTGATGAGATCCTGAGGCCCATTGTTGTGCCGTACATCCATGAACATTACCTCATGTTTCAGCAAGATAATGCACGGCCTCATGTTGCAAGGATCTGTACACAATTCTTGGAAGCTGAAAATGTCCCAGTTCTTGCATGGCCACGCATACTCACCGAACATGTCACCCATTGAGCATGTTTGGGATGTGCTTGACCGGCGTATACGACAGCGTGTACCAGTTCCCACTAATATCCAACAACTTCGCACAACCATTGAAGAGGAGTGGACCAACATTCCACAGGCCACAATTGACAATCTGATCAACTCTATGCGAAGAAGATGTGTTGCACTGCATAAGGCAAATGGTGGTCACACCAGATACTGACCGGTTCTGAGTCCCCAGACCCCCAATAAAGCAATTAACTGCACATTCCTGGGTGGCCTTTAATTGTGGGCAGTATAAGGTACACCTGTGCACTACTCATGATGTCAGATCAGCATCTTGATGTGGCACACCTGTGAGGTGGGATGGATTATCTTAGCAAAGCACAGGTGCTCACTATCATAAATTTAGACTGATTTGTGATCAATGTTTGAGAGAAATGGTAATATTGTGTATCTGGACTGAATTTGAGATCTTTAAGTCCATCTCATGAAAAATCGGAGCAGAAACAAAGGTGTTGCGTTTATATTTTTGTTGAGTGTAGGTTCCTACATCACCTTTAGCTCCATCCATTCACAGTAAATGCTTAGTTCACTTGTCATGTTTTAATTGTTTCTAAAATAAATTCTTACAATTATAAACCTGACTCTTTTCTGAATCAAGACGAGGTGTGTATAATTACTTAATAAAGCAAAAATCCTATAATCTTCTGATATTTACAATAAAGATCAAGTAAGGTAATATTGTATATTTATACAGAATATCAAATAAATAATACACATTTGCCTCCGCTACACAAAGATTTTTTTTTTGTAAACCAATTTTAAAAATATACACTTAACAGATGTATTTTAGGGCAGAATTTTAAAACTAAATTATAACAAATAAATGTATTTTATTGACACTACAGCTGAGTCAATATTTACGTCCTGAAAAAAAGTTTATTTACCTGATCTCGGCACGTTCACTCATGCCCTCAGTCGGATGCTTTCTTAAGAGATGCAGCAGCATGGAAGAAGTGCTGTTGTGGTAGCTCCACCTTGCAATGCTTGCATACAATGGCGTTTTCCTTGCTTTTTAATGTAAAGTGATCCCATGCCTTGGAAAACTTCTGTCGTTTACTATATCCTTCGTTTTGGTCTTGCTCGTTTTCATTTATTTCCATGGCGTCTGCCATTGTCGGCTGCCCAGCTGAAAAGACGAAAAGACCGCTGCGCGCTGTGCAGTAGAGTACATGGCACGTATAATCTGTGACGTAACCGCGTTGCGCAACACATAAAGAATCCATGCGCAATGCCGGATATTCAGCTATGGTCTATTTAACGAGTCCTCGAGGCAGCGGAAAATTCTCGAATATTTTTTGTCAGCGAATCATTCGAGTTACTCGAGGAATCATTGCAGCCCTAATCAGCATAATCATTTTTAAAGCTAATCAATATAATCTTTTTGAGAATAATCATTTTTACACTTAACCAATATAACCTTTTCTGTTTAAACTAATATAGTCAACTTCAGTCTAATTGCTGTCAGGTTATGAATGTGTTGGTCAATCATTTAATCTTCATATATAAGGAAATAAAACTTTGTCGAAGTGCTGCAGACTAACAGAGATAACGTTCCAGAAAACATTGGTGTTGAAAGTTTCTATAACAATGGCCTGACTCTTACTGCTTGTGGTCAAAAGAAGATCACGAGTTATGTCATGGGGAAGTGTCTGATTGATAAACTTTTGACCTCGTTGCTGAGCCAGAGATCACAAGTTCAGTCTTAGAAAAAGTCTTGGATGTTGAGGGTCAGGGAAAGTCAGAAGGTGCTTTAGACTGTGAACTCATGAAGACCGCTCACATGAGGAGGAGTAGTGTATGACTGTGAAGTGGGAACGCCCCAGTCTATTGTGGAACTGTTGTAAAATTAAAAAAAAATTTTCATGCAATTCAATAAAAGGGCTGACGAGAAGAGTCGAAAGTTAGAAGATACATCGGCAGGGAACTGCTTGTGTTCTTCTCACCAGAAGCCAACCAAAGATCTTTGTGTGTGTACATATTATAATGGGCTTAAAGTAGGGCTGGGCAATAAATCGAAAATGTATCGTTATCGAAATTTCTGACTCTTATCGAGATCATTTTTCCCATGTCAATAAATTTGATAATAAAAAAATGAAAAGATGTGTGTAGCTGGACAACATTCATGTCCCTTTAAGAAGCTGTACCACCTTGAGATGCGTAAAAATGTGACTAAATATAATACATGTGACAGCCCCATCTAGTGGACAACTTACCTGCAGTTATGGTCCATTTATCATTATTGAGGTTAAATCCTCAATATATTGTGATATTAGTTTTAGGCCATATTGCCCAGCCCTAGCTTAAAGTGTGGATCTCTCTTCAGGGTCACCTCCAAAGAACCAGGGAGTGGTTAGATGGAATAATTTCCACCACGACAGCCCCCATAATTCTGGTATGAAAGTGAAGCCAACAAGGAAGAGGCACAAAAAAATGCATTTCCCCCCTCATCCACCAGAAGAGAGCTAATCCTCATCGAATCACATGTCAAAAATGCCAATTTGACAGCAGAGATAAACTGATCAGAAAGCCCTTTAAGCTTTAATAGATCTAGTTAACATTCATGAAAACTCTGAGGGGGCAAATTTTTTTTATAAATTTATAATCATTGCAACCCAAAGTCAGTCCTACCACACTGCTGAATCCTGCCGGTGCTGTTTCCTCAGTGAGGTGCAGTACATCTCGTTCATCACCCTTGGAAAAGGAGATGATGTGTTCTGGTCCGGCTCTCCACTCCCTCGTCGAGGAGACTTCTAACCACAGAATAGAGGCTTTACTATCTAGTACTCAAAATCTATCTTAATGATATTGGCCACAGGCTAAATTCCTTTGAATGGCATGTTTAAAGTATAAAACCTCAATGAAAAATGTTTTTGGATTTTCACGGCTGGAATTTGAAGAAAATCTGATGTTTCTGACTGGCGCGGGAAAAACAGAAACTAGCTTCAGGTCTAAGCCCTGGACAGCTGGTGACGTTTCACAGGAGGTCTGAAGAAAAAGCACCTGACTACGATGTTTCTGTGTTAAGAGTTATAGCTGAGAACAATGTGTCATCAGTCAAGATGTAGCTTCTGAAGCCTCTGCTAGTCGGTCAGATTGTTTTTTTCTCTGGGATGATTACCGGAGAAGTTCAACCGAACTCCGACCCCGCTAGCTGGATATCACTACCGGAGGTGCAGACATGTTTTGGACCGTTTGACGCAGAAGACCCGCGACCCGATTTGGACACCGGGAAGGATTCTGTTAGTCTTAAGAACCAAAATCGGTACAGTTTGTTTACTTTTGTTAAATATTTAATTTTTGTGCTCGTACCACCGGGAGCTCTCAGCTGACTACAGGTCTTAACTCCATCATACTGTCCTGATGTGTAATTCAGTAATCTACAGAAAAAAAACAAAATTATGTGCTGCCAATTTTACAGCTGCATGTATATATTAGGGGTTTAACGGTTCGGGCCACTTGCGTACCATTTTGGTTCATTTTCCATTAAATAATGAAATTTTGTTTGCATGATTTAAGTGCAGCAGATCAAAGTTCATAGGCGAGTTTCCGCACCGACGCTGTATTGAGTGACGCATGATGGTTGCACGCACCTGATCTCCGATTAAAAAAGGTGATTTGCAAATTCTGATCAACGTCTTTCTGAGCAGATCAAACCAGCTGGCTGTCGCTGCTACTGTGGAGACAGTAGAGACGCTGAACGTAAACAACATGTCTACTGAACTTTTCCCCCACGGCAGTTGATGTAATGTTTTCATTCTACAACAAAAAATACGATGCGGAGAAAGCTCGTTATTTAACAGGGTATCTGCAGGTTTAAGGGAGCCAAATTTAAGGCTTTTTAAGACCTTTTTTAAGGCCACTTTGACCAAATTTAAGCTATTTTTTAATTATATTTAAGCTATAATTTTCAGCTATTGCCTGGCACTGGTGCTAACCACGTCGCAAACGTGGGATTACCCACCCAGTTACCATTAAACTTTCACTTCCCCATGGTGCAAGCTCCCACTAGCTTAACCAGCTAATGTGCTCATCTAAAAATAGTCCCCTTTCACAACCAACTGAATGTGTACAGTTCCACTTATGCCAATATCATAAACAAAAAATGCTGAACACTAACTACAAATTCTTGTTCATAGGGTCTTTGGTAATTTAAGACATTTGGAAACTGTAATTAAGGATTATTTGTCATTTCTAATGATTTTTAAGATCTTAAATTTAAAAAAGCAAATTTAAAACTTTAAAACTTTTTAAGGACCTGCGGATACCCTCTAATATGAGTTTTAAAGAAGAAAGTGGGCAGTCTGAGGTGAGTTTTCAAGGCTCACTGCAGAAATAAAAACAAGGCGCATCAACAGTCAAGCACGTATGAGAGTGATACTCATAGCTGCGCAAATAAACTGTGAAATATTTAAAGACATCATACTAGATCAGCAGCTTGTGAGGACACCTGGTTCTGCTCACTACAGAAGCCGCTTCAGACAAAAAATAAATAAATATAATAATATACAGAAAACGATTTGTACTGAGCTCTTCAAAACACTGAACCGAATCGAATACGATTTTAGCGTACTGTTATACCTCTAACGATTAGAGACTCATTTATATAGTTTAATAGCAAAAAAGTTGATTTGAGGGTGACTTGCTCTTTAACAAAATGAAAAACTGAACCAAGTTCATATTTATATAATTGGTAAAGTATAGTTACACTGAATTTTTACAATTTTAATGCTGAGTCTGGCCAATACCTTTGATAGTCATATATAGCACATGTACCCTGTATATAGCATGTCAAAGATTACTACTGAGCACAATAAATCTTTACAAAAATCCATTTTTATTACAATGTTTTTCTTTGTAATAATTTCTTCCCAAAAGATAAAAATATAACCTTAAATCAAGGCTGTAAATCTGTTTTTAACAAAAGTGTTTTCACAGATGTGAAGTTTTCTTTAAATAATTAAGTACAGAATCATTTAATTTACCCATTCATAAACAAATCAGGTCTCTGGTTTCATCACCATCTTTTAGCAGTATCGCTGTACAAAGTGGAGGTTATTTGGCAAAGAAAAAATGTTACAGCAAATGGAAAACTCCTATTATGGTGCCTGTCTGGTGACATTTGAGGGGGAAAAATAACTTGCGGCCACGACTGCGTGGCAAGGTCCCCCCCCCCCTCAATGTCACCAGACTAGCTTCATACTAGTGATTAAAACCAATACATTTTCAACATACTGTCAGTGAACTGGTACTTAAACGTTTTAGCACATAAATAAGTTTTTTCCAACTCAGTTTCACTTTAAGATAAGCTTTTGCTGCTAGTCCGTTAGCGGTCTTAAAACTGCCTACTCACCAAAACGTTCAAAAGTCATCCGGTTTTCTCGACACTCCAATTATCCAGAATGCATCATCTGTTACACAAAAACATTTTTAGGTAAGTAATAGGTAGAAAGGTTAACTTCTGAACTGTTTTTCCTCGTAACTTTACCGCACCGTTCCCATTTTTCTGTCTCCTCAGATGTTTTGACGACAAGGTCCTCACACCTGCACATCCACAATAACAAGTACGGTTAAGTTAGACTACAACACATAACTTGTTTTCTTTACCAGTCAGGACTTCCATATTAAAGAAGGCGTGTTTCTGAGTTGTCTTGGTAACATCTTTCCTGTCAGCCTCTGATTGACTGTGAAAATCATAACATAAATTCTTTAAAACTAAATCACTTTGAGTGATTTGCCAGTTCTAGAGAAAGCTTCAGACCGGCCATCTTTAGCATATCTCTTTAATAATCAAAGATTTTGACACATCATCAAAACCTTTTTGCACCTACAAAGCTGAGACAGCAAACAGTTCATGCAGAACAAAGCTGATATTGTTCAACTCCTTAAGAGTTATTCCTGAGACGCAAGCTGATTCCAACCTGTGCTGCGTGGTGATATCTTTTGGACCGGAGAAGTCGGTGCTCGCAGTCAATCTACCGGACCTGGGTGCCCAGAGGTCATCCTGCCTCTCTGACCTCCGAATCCGTGACGAAGGTCATCAAAAGGGTGAGGTAGAACACAGAGATTGCGTCTGAATGTGCTTCTGAAGATAACATCATAGTTTAGAACAAACCAAATTCTTTTTCATCCAGAGACGCCGCTTTCCGAGATTCTGAAGTTCTGACCAACACCGCATTTACACATACACTCAACAAAAATATAAACGCAACACCTTTGTTTCTGCTCCGATTTTCCATGAGATGGACATAAAGATCTAAAATACATTCCAGATACACAATATTACCATTTTTCTCAAACATTGTTCACAAATCAATCTAAATGTGTGATAGTGAGCACTTCTGCATTGCTGAGATAATCTGTCACGGCATGCTGGTGAGTGAAGCGGAGGTGAGGATCCACATGCGGGTGAGGAAGGCAGGCAGATAGACACGAACGTTTAGTAAAGTTTAATATAAAAACGCGCTGGACACTGAAACAATAAACCGTCAAAAGACACAGAACTGAGAGGGTTTAAATACATGAGGGCTGGGAGCTTGGGTGATTGGAAAAAGAGAGGTAGGTGGGAGCAATTAACAGAGACACATGACTGAACAGAATGGGGAAACAGGACAGGGTGTGACATAATCCATCCCACCTCACAGGTATGCCACATCAAGATGCTGATCCGACATCATGAGTAGTGCACAGGTGTACCTTATACTGCCCACAATAAAAGCACCCCCCCCCACCCCACCCCACCCCCCAGAGAGCGGATTCCAGACGCCCACAGGAACACAGAGCAGGGCGGGAGGAGGGGGACCAGGAAGGAGGGCCGAGAGGAACCGAGGGACTGGTGGAGAAGAGGCAGGGACCAGTAGGGTCCAGGGGCCTGCGTCTGGGGCAGAGGAGGAGACGGCGACGGGCTCTGAGGGGCCTACGTCTGGGACAGAGGAGGAGACGACAACGGGCTCTGGGGGGCCTGCGTCTGGGGCAGAGGAGGAGACGGTGACAGGCTCTGGGGGGGCCTGCGTCTGGGGCAGAGGAGGAGACGGCGGCGGGCTCTGGGAGGCTCACGCCTGGCGAGGGCAGGACCGGCGGTGACCGGAGGCAGAGCCGCTGCAGGGGTAGACTCGGCAGGTAGAGACGCTGGAGGAGACGTAGTCGACTTCTGGACTGGAGGAGACGTCGTCGACTTCTGGACTGGAGGAGACGTCGTCGACTTCTGGACTGGAGGAGACGTCGTCGACTTCTGGACTGGAGGAGACGTCGTCGACTTCTGGACTGGAGGAGACTTCGTCGACTTCTGGGCTGGTGGGGACGTCGTCGACTTCTGGGCTGGTGGAGACGTCGTCGACTTCTGGGCTGGTGGAGACGTCGTCGACTTCTGGGCTGGAGGAGACGTCGTCGACTTCGGGGCTGGAGGAGACAACGTCGACTTCTGGGCTGGAGGAGACGTCGTCGACTTCTGGGCTGGAGGAGACGTCGTCGACTTCTGGGCTGGAGGAGACGTCGTCGACCTCTGGGCTGGAGGAGACGTCGTTGACTTCTGGGCTGGAGGAGACGTCGCCGACCTCTGGGCTGGAGGAGGAGGAGTTGAACTCTGAGCTGGAGGAGGAGACGTTGACCCTTGGGCTGGAGGCGACGTCGACGTCTGGGCTGGAGGCATCGACGTCTGGTCTGGAAGCGTCGACCTCTGGGCTGGAGGCGTCACCCTCCGGGCTGGAGGCATCGACTTCCGGGCTGGAGGCATCGACTTCCGGGCTGGAGGCGTCGACTTCTGGACTGGAGGCGTCGACTTCTGGACTGGAGGCGTCGACTTCTGGACTGGAGGCGCCGCCGACTTGTGGAGTGGAGGCGCCGCCGACTTCTGGAGTGGAGGCGCCGCAGGAGGGGCCACCAACTTCTGGAGTGGAGGTGGAGCCGCTGCAGACGGGACCGCTCCCCTGGCTGGTTCCGCCGGACTGTGCGCTGACAACTGGACAGGCTGGCCCGGGGGCGGAGACTCTTGGACAGGCTGGCCCGGGGGCGGAGACTCTTGGACCACCGCGGGACCTGGCGCTGACTGGACGGGTGGCACGGAACCTGGCGCTGACTGGACGGGTGGCGCGGGACCTGGCGCTGACTGGACGGGTGGCGCGGGACCTGGCGCTGACTGGACGGGTGGCGCGGGACCTGGCGCTGACTGGACTGGTGGCGCGGGACCTGGCGCTGACTGGACTGGTGGCGCGGGACCTGGCGCTGACTGGACTGGTGGCGCGGGACCTGGCGCAGACTGGACTGGTGGCGCAGGACCTGGTGGAGCCGGTAACTGCAAAAGCAGGGAGGTTAGATTGTCCACCAGGAGCTCCTGGAGACTGAAAATCTGACGGAGTCGGACCAGCTCAGCTCGGAGACCGGCAAGCTCTGTTGGATGGGCTGTGGGCTCGGTCCTTTGGCCTGGAGACGCGGGAGCTACTGACTGGACCGGAGGCGGGGCCGCTGGCTGGACAGAAACATTCTCCTGGAGATACGAGGAGGATAGGGTGTCCAGCTGGAACTCCTGGAGGCTGATGAGTTGACGGAGCCGGTCAAGCTACACTTGGAGGCCGGCGAGCTTCGTCTAATGGGCTGTAGGCGTGGTCCCTCCGCACCTGGCGAGGGCAGGACCGGCGGTGACCGGAGGCAGAGCCACTGCAGGGGTAGACTCGGCAGGTAGAGACGCTGGAGGAGACGTCGTCGACTTCTGGGCTGGTGGAGACGTCGTCGACTTCTGGGCTGGTGTAGACGTCGTCGACTTCTGGGCTGGAGGAGACGTCGTCGACTTCTGGGCTGGAGGAGACGTCGTCGACTTCTGGGCTGGAGGAGACGTCGTCGACTTCTGGGCTGGAGGAGACGTCGTCGACTTCTGGGCTGGAGGAGACGTCGCCGACCTCTGGGCTGGAGGAGACGTCGCCGACCTCTGGGCTGGAGGAGGAGACGTCGACCCCTGGGCTGGAGGAGGAGACGTCGACCCCTGGGCTGGAGGCGATGTCGACGTCTGGGCTGGGGGCGTCGACGTCTGGGCTGGAGGCGTCGACGTCTGGGCTGGGGGCGTCGACGTCTGGGCTGGAGGCGTCGACCTCTGGGCTGGAGGCGTCGACCTCCGGGCTTGAGGCGTCGACCTCCGGGCTGGAGGCGTCGACTTCCGGACTGAAGGCGTCAACTTCTGGACTGGAGGCGTCGACTTCTCGACTGGAGGTGTCGACTTCTGGACTGGAGGCGTCGACTTCTGGACTGGAGGCGCCGACTTCTGGAGTGGAGGCGCCGACTTCTGGACTGGAGGCGCCGACTTCTGGACTGGAGGCGCCGCCGACTTCTGGAGTGGAGGTGCCGCAGGAGGGGCCGCCAACTTCTGGAGTGGAGGCGGAGCCGCTGCAGACGGGACCGCTTCCCTGGCTGGTGCCGCCGGACTGTGCACTGACAACTGGACAGGCTGGCCCGGGGGCAGAGCCTCTTGGACAGGCTGGCCCGGGGACGGAGCCTCTTGGACCACCGCGGGACCTGGCGCTGACTGGACGGCTGGCGCGGGACCTGGCGCTCACTGGACGGGTGGCGCGGGACCTAGCGCTGACTGGACTGGTGGCGCGGGACCTGGCGCAGACTGGACTGGTGGCGTGGGACCTGGCGCTGACTGGACTGGTGGCGCGGGACCTGGCGCAGACTGGACTGGTGGCGCAGGACCTGGTGGAGCCGGTAACTGGAAAAGCAGGGAGGTTAGATTGTCCACCAGGAGCTCCTGGAGACTGAAAATCTGACGGAGTCAGACCAGCTCAGCTCGGAGACCGGCGAGCTCTGTTGGATGGGCTGTGGGTTCGGTCCTTTGGCCTGGAGACGAGGGAGCTGCTGACTGGACCGGAGGCGGAGCCGCTGGCTGGACAGAAACCTTCTCCTGGAGATACGAGGAGGATAGGGTGTCCAGCTGAAACTCCTGGAGGCTGATGAGTTGACGGAGCCGGTCAAGCTCCACTTGGAGGCCGGCGAGCTCCGTCTGATGGGCTGTAGGCGTGGCCCCTCCGCACCTGGCGAGGGCAGGACCGGCGGTGACCGGAGGCAGAGCCGCTGCAGGGGTAGACTCGGCAGGTAGACGCTGGAGGAGACGTCGTCGACTTCTGGACTGGAGGAGACGTCGTCGACTTCTGGGCAGGTGGAGACGTCGTCGACTTCTGGGCTGGAGGAGACGTCGTCGACTTCTGGGCTGGAGGAGACGTCGTCGACTTCTGGGCTGGAGGAGACGTCGCCGACCTCTGGGCTGGAGGAGGAGGAGTTGAACTCTGAGCTGGAGGAGGAGACGTTGACCCTTGGGCTGGAGACGACGTCGACGTCTGGGCTGGAGGCATCGACGTCTGGTCTGGAAGCGTCGACCTCTGGGCTGGAGGCGTCGACCTCCAGGCTGGAGGCGTCGACTTCCGGGCTGGAGGCGTCGACTTCCGGGCTGGAGGCGTCGACTTCTGGACTGGAGGCGTCGACTTCTGGACTGGAGGCGTCGACTTCTGGACTGGAGGCGCCGCCGACTTCTGGAGTGGAGGCGCCGCAGGAGGGGCCACCAACTTCTGGAGTGGAGGTGGAGCCGCTGCAGACGGGACCGCTCCCCTGGCTGGTTCCGCCGGACTGTGCGCTGACAACTGGACAGGCTGGCCCGGGGGCGGAGACTCTTGGACAGGCTGGCCCGGGGGCGGAGACTCTTGGACCACCGCGGGACCTGGCGCTGACTGGACGGGTGGCGCGGAACCTGGCGCTGACTGGACGGGTGGCGCGGAACCTGGCGCTGACTGGACGGGTGGCGCGGGACCTGGCGCTGACTGGACGGGTGGCGCGGGACCTGGCGCTGACTGGACGGGTGGCACGGGACCTGGCGCTGACTGGACGGGTGGCGCGGGACCTGGCGCTGACTGGACTGGTGGCGCGGGACCTGGCGCAGACAGGACTGGTGGCGCAGGACCTGGTGGAGCCGGTAACTGGAAAAGCAGGGAGGTTAGATTGTCCACCAGGAGCTCCTGGAGACTGAAAATCTGACGGAGTCGGACCAGCTCAGCTCGGAGACCGGCGAGCTCTGTTGGATGGGCTGTGGGCTCGGTCCTTTGGCCTGGAGACGTGGGAGCTGCTGACTGGACCGGAGGCGGGGCCGCTGGCTGGACAGAAACCTTCTCCTGGAGATACGAGGAGGATAGGGTGTCCAGCTGGAACTCCTGGAGGCTGATGAGTTGACGGAGCCGGTCAAGCTACACTTGGAGGCCGGCGAGCTTCGTCTGATGGGCTGTAGGCATGGTCCCTCCGCACCTGGCGAGGGCATGACCGGCGGTGACCGGAGGCAGAGCCACTGCAGGGGTAGACTCGGCAGGTAGAGACGCTGGAGGAGACGTAGTCGACTTCTGGGCTGGAGGAGACGTCGTCGACTTCTGGGCTGGTGGAGACGTCGTCGACTTCTGGGCTGGTGTAGACGTCGTCGACTTCTGGGCTGGAGGAGACGTCGTCGACTTCTGGGCTGGAGGAGACAACGTCGACTTCTGGGCTGGAGGAGACGTCGTCCACTTCTGGGCTGGAGGAGACGTCGTCCACTTCTGGGCTGGAGGAGACGTCGTCGACTTCTGGGCTGGAGGAGACGTCGTCGACTTCTGGGCTGGAGGAGACGTCGTCGACTTCTGGGCTGGAGGAGACGTCGTCGACTTCTGGGCTGGAGGAGACGTCGTCGACTTCTGGGCTGGAGGAGACGTCGTCGACTTCTGGGCTGGAGGAGACGTCGCCGACCTCTGGGCTGGAGGAGGAGACGTCGACCCCTGGGCTGGAGGAGGAGACGTCGACCCCTGGGCTGGAGGCGACGTCGACCCCTGGGCTGGAGGCGACGTCGACGTCTGGGCTGGGGGCGTCGACGTCTGGGCTGGAGGCGTCGACGTCTGGGCTGGGGGCGTCGACGTCTGGGCTGGGGGCATCGACCTCTGGGCTGGAGGCGTCGACCTCTGGGCTTGAGGCGTCGACCTCCGGGCTGGAGGCGTCGACTTCCGGACTGAAGGCGTCAACTTCTCGACTGGAGGTGTCGACTTCTCGACTGGAGGTGTCGACTTCTGGACTGGAGGCGTCGACTTCTGGACTGGAGGCGCCGACTTCTGGAGTGGAGGCGCCGACTTCTGGACTGGAGGCGCCGACTTCTGGACTGGAGGCGCCGCCGACTTCTGGAGTGGAGGTGCCGCAGGAGGGGCCGCCAACTTCTGGAGTGGAGGCGGAGCCGCTGCAGACGGGACCGCTTCCCTGGCTGGTGCCGCCGGACTGTGCACTGACAACTGGACAGGCTGGCCCGGGGGCAGAGCCTCTTGGACAGGCTGGCCCGGGGACGGAGCCTCTTGGACCACCGCGGGACCTGGCGCTGACTGGACGGCTAGCGCGGGACCTGGCGCTGACTGGACGGGTGGCGCGGCACCTAGCGCTGACTGGACTGGTGGCGCGGGACCTGGCGCAGACTGGACTGGTGGCGCGGGACCTGGCGCTGACTGGACTGGTGGCGCGGGACCTGGCGCAGACTGGACTGGTGGCGCAGGACCTGGTGGAGCCGGTAACTGGAAAAGCAGGGAGGTTAGATTGTCCACCAGGAGCTCCTGGAGACTGAAAATCTGACGGAGTCGGACCAGCTCAGCTCGGAGACCGGCGAGCTCTGTTGGATGGGCTGTGGGTTCGGTCCTTTGGCCTGGAGACGAGGGAGCTGCTGACTGGACCGGAGGCGGAGCCGCTGGCTGGACAGAAACCTTCTCCTGGAGATACGAGGAGGATAGGGTGTCCAGCTGGAACTCCTGGAGGCTGATGAGTTGACGGAGCCGGTCAAGCTCCACTTGCAGGCCGGCGAGCTCCGTCTGATGGGCTGTAGGCGTGGCCCCTCCGCACCTGGCGAGGGCAGGACCGGCGGTGACCGGAGGCAGAGCCGCTGCAGGGGTAGAATCGGCAGGTAGAGACGCTGGAGGAGACGTCGTCGACTTCTGGAGTGGAGGAGACGTCGTTGACTTCTGGGCTGGTGGAGACGTCGTCGACTTCTGGGCTGGAGGAGACGTCGTCGACTTCTGGGCTGGAGGAGACGTCGTCGACTTCTGGGCTGGAGGAGACGTCGTCGACTTCTGGGCTGGAGGAGACGTCGTCGACTTCTGGGCTGGAGGAGACGTCGTCGACTTCTGGGTTGGAGGAGACGTCGTCGACTTCTGGGCTGGAGGAGACGTCGTCGACTTCTGGGCTGGAGGAGACGTCGTCGACTTCTGGGCTGGAGGAGACGTCGCCGACCTCTGGGCTGGAGGAGGAGACGTCGCCGACCTCTGGGCTGGAGGAGGAGACGTCGCCGACCTCTGGGCTGGAGGAGGAGACGTCGCCGACCTCTGGGCTGGAGGAGGAGACGTCGACCCCTGGGCTGGAGGCGACGTCGACCCCTGGGCTGGGGGCGTTGACATCTGGGCTGGAGGCGTCGACCTCCGGGCTGGAGGCGTCGACTTTTGGACTGGAGGCGTCGACTTCTGGACTGGAGGCGCCGACTTCCTGACTGGAGGCGCCGACTTCCTGACTGGAGGCATCGACTTCTGGACTGGAGGCATCGACTTCTGGACTGGAGGCGCCGCCGATTTCTGGAGTGGAGGCACCGCAGGAGGGGCCGCCAACTTCTGGAGTCGAGGCGGAACCGCTGCAGACGGGACCGATTCCTTGGCTGGTGCCGCCGGACTGTGCGCTGACAACTGGACCGGCTGGCCCGGGGGCAGAGCCTCTTGGACAGGCTGGCCCGGGGACGGAGCCTCTTGGACAGGCTGGCTCCGGGGCAGAGACTCTTGGACAGGCTGGCCCGGGGGCGGAGCCTATTGGACCACCGCGGGACCTGGCACTGACTGGAAGGGTGGCGCGGGACCTGGCGCTGACTGGACGGGTGGCGCGGAACCTGGCGCTGACTGGACGGGTGGCGCGGGACCTGGCGCTGACTGGACGGGTGGCGCGGGACCTGGCGCTGACTGGACGGGTGGCACGGGACCTGGCGCTGACTGGACTGGTGGCGCGGGACCTGGCGCTGACTGGACTGGTGGCGCGGGACCTGGCGCTGACTGGACTGGTGGCGCGGGACCTGGCGCAGACTGGACTGGTGGCGCAGGACCTGGTGGAGCCGGTAACTGGAAAAGCAGGGAGGTTAGATTGTCCACCAGGAGCTCCTGGAGACTGAAAATCTGACGGAGTCGGACCAGCTCAGCTCGGAGACCGGCGAGCTCTGTTGGATGGGCTGTGGTCTCGGTCCTTTGGCCTGGAGACGCGGGAGCTGCTGACTGGACCGGAGGCGGGGCCGCTGGCTGGACAGAAACCTTCTCCTGGAGATACGAGGAGGATAGGGTGTCCAGCTGGAACTCCTGGAGGCTGATGAGTTGACGGAGCCGGTCAAGCTACACTTGGAGGCCGGCGAGCTTCGTCTGATGGGCTGTAGGCGTGGTCCCTCCGCACCTGGCGAGGGCAGGACCGGCGGTGACCGGAGGCAGAGCCACTGCAGGGGTAGACTCGGCAGGTAGAGACGCTGGAGGAGACATAGTCGACTTCTGGGCTGGAGGAGACGTCGTCGACTTCTGGGCTGGAGGAGACGTCGTCGACTTCTGGGCTGGAGGAGACAACGTCGACTTCTGGGCTGGAGGAGACGTCGTCGACTTCTGGGCTGGAGGAGACGTCGTCGACTTCTGGGCTGGAGGAGACGTCGTCGACTTCTGGGCTGGAGGAGACGTCGTCGACTTCTGGGCTGGAGGAGACGTCGTCGACTTCTGGGCTGGAGGAGACGTCGTCGACTTCTGGGCTGGAGGAGACGTCGTCGACTTCTGGGCTGGAGGAGACGTCGTCGACTTCTGGGCTGGAGGAGACGTCGTCGACTTTCGGGCTGGAGGAGACGTCGTCGACTTCTGGGCTGGAGGAGACGTCGCCGACCTCTGGGCTTGAGGAGAAGACGTCGCCGAACTCTGGGCTGGAGGAGGAGACGTCGACCACTGGGCTGGAGGCGACGTCGACCCCTGGGCTGGGGGCATTGACATCTGGGCTGGAGGCGTCGACCTCCGGGCTGGAGGCGTCGACTTTTGGACTGGAGGCGTCGACTTCTGGACTGGAGGCGCCGACTTCCTGACTGGAGGCGCCGACTTCCTGACTGGAGGCATCGACTTCTGGACTGGAGGCGCCGACTTCCTGACTGGAGGCGCCGACTTCCTGACTGGAGGCGCCGACTTCCTGACTGGAGGCATCGACTTCTGGACTGGAGGCATCGACTTCTGGACTGGAGGCGCCGCCGATTTCTGGAGTGGAGGCGCCGCAGGAGGGGCCGCCAACTTCTGGAGTCGAGGCGGAACCGCTGCAGACGGGACCGCTTCCTTGGCTGGTGCCGCCGGACTGTGCGCTGACAACTGGACCGGCTGGCCCGGGGGCAGAGCCTCTTGGACAGGCTGGCCCGGGGACGGAGCCTCTTGGACAGGCTGGCTCCGGGGCGGAGACTCTTGGACAGGCTGGCCCGGGGGCGGAGCCTATTGGACCACCGCGGGACCTGGCACTGACTGGAAGGGTGGCGCGGGACCTGGCGCTAACTGGACGGGTGGCGCGGAACCTGGCGCTGACTGGACGGGTGGCGCGGGACCTGGCGCTGACTGGACGGGTGGCGCGGGACCTGGCGCTGACTGGACGGGTGGCACGGGACCTGGCGCTGACTGGACTGGTGGCGCGGGACCTGGCGCAGACTGGACTGGTGGCGCAGGACCTGGTGGAGCCGGTAACTGGAGAAGCAGGGAGGTTAGATTGTCCACCAGGAGCTCCTGGAGACTGAAAATCTGACGGAGTCGGACCAGCTCAGCTCGGAGACCGGCGAGCTCTGTTGGATGGGCTGTGGGCTCGGTCCTTTGGCCTGGAGACGAGGGAGCTGCTGACTGGACAGGAGGCGGGGCCGCTGGCTGGACAGAAACCTTCTCCTGGAGATACGAGGAGGATAGGGTGTCCAGCTGGAACTCCTGGAGGCTGATGAGTTGACGGAGCCGATCAAGCTACACTTGGAGGCCGGCGAGCTTCGTCTGATGGGCTGTAGGCGTGGTCCCTCCGCACCTGGCGAGGGCAGGACCGGCGGTGACCGGAGGCAGAGCCACTGCAGGGGTAGACTCGGCAGGTAGAGACGCTGGAGGAGACGTAGTCGACTTCTGGGCTGGAGGAGACGTCGTCGACTTCTGGGCTGGTGGAGACGTCGTCGACTTCTGGGCTGGAGGAGACGTCGTCGACTTCTGGGCTGGAGGAGACAACGTCGACTTCTGGGCTGGAGGAGACGTCGTCGACTTCTGGGCTGGAGGAGACGTCGTCGACTTCTGGGCTGGAGGAGACGTCGTCGACTTCTGGGCTGGAGGAGACGTCGTCGACTTCTGGGCTGGAGGAGACGTCGTCGACTTCTGGGCTGGAGGAGACGTCGTCGACTTCTGGGCTGGAGGAGACGTCGTCGACTTCTGGGCTGGAGGAGACGTCGTCGACTTCTGGGCTGGAGGAGACGTCGCCGACCCCTGGGCTGGAGGAGGAGACGTCGACCCCTGGGCTGGAGGAGGAGACGCCGACGTCTGGGCTGGAGGCGACGCCGACGTCTGGGCTGGGGGCGTCGACGTCTGGGCTGGGGGCGTCGACGTCTGGGCTGGAGGCGTCGACGTCTGGGCTGGGGGCGTCGACGTCTGGGCTGGGGGCGTCGACGTCTGGGCTGGAGGCGTAGACCTCTGGGCTGGAGGCGTCGACCTCCGGGCTGGAGGCGTCGACCTCCGGGCTGGAGGCGTCGACTTCCGGACTGAAGGCGTCAACTTCTCGACTGGAGGTGTCGACTTCTCGACTGGAGGTGTCGACTTCTGGACTGGAGGCGTCGACTTCTGGACTGGAGGCGCCGACTTCTGGAGTGGAGGCGCCGACTTCTGGACTGGAGGCGCCGACTTCTGGACTGGAGGCGCCGCCGACTTCTGGAGTGGAGGTGCCGCAGGAGGGGCCGCCAACTTCTGGAGTGGAGGCGGAGCCGCTGCAGACGGGACCGCTTCCCTGGCTGGTGCCGCCGGACTGTGCACTGACAACTGGACAGGCTGGCCCGGGGGCAGAGCCTCTTGGACAGGCTGGCCCGGGGACGGAGCCTCTTGGACCACCGCGGGACCTGGCGCTGACTGGATGGCTGGCGCGGGACCTGGCGCTCACTGGACGGGTGGCGCGGGACCTAGCGCTGACTGGACTGGTGGCGCGGGACCTGGCGCAGACTGGACTGGTGGCGTGGGACCTGGCGCTGACTGGACTGGTGGCGCGGGACCTGGCGCAGACTGGACTGGTGGCGCAGGACCTGGTGGAGCCGGTAACTGGAAAAGCAGGGAGGTTAGATTGTCCACCAGGAGCTCCTGGAGACTGAAAATCTGACGGAGTCGGACCAGCTCAGCTCGGAGACCGGCGAGCTCTGTTGGATGGGCTGTGGGTTCGGTCCTTTGGCCTGGAGACGAGGGAGCTGCTGACTGGACCGGAGGCGGAGCCGCTGGCTGGACAGAAACCTTCTCCTGGAGATACAAGGAGGATAGGGTGTCCAGCTGGAACTCCTGGAGGCTGATGAGTTGACGGAGCCGGTCAAGCTCCACTTGGAGGCCAGCGAGCTCCGTCTGATGGGCTGTAGGCGTGGCCCCTCCGCACCTGGCGAGGGCAGGACCGGCGGTGACCGGAGGCAGAGCCGCTGCAGGGGTAGACTCGGCAGGTAGAGACGCTGGAGGAGACGTCGTCGACTTCTGGACTGGAGGAGACGTCGTCGACTTCTGGGCTGGTGGAGACGTCGTCGACTTCTGGGCTGGAGGAGGCGTCGTCGACTTCTGGGCTGGAGGAGGCGTCGTCGAATTCTGGGCTGGAGGAGACGTCGTCAACTTCTGGGCTGGAGGAGATGTCGTCGACTTCTGGGCTGGAGGAGATGTCGTCGACTTCTGGGCTGGAGGAGATGTCGTCGACTTCTGGGCTGGAGGAGACGTCGCCGACCTCTGGGCTGGAGGAGGAGACGTCGCCGACCTCTGGGCTGGAGGAGGAGACGTCGACCCCTGGGCTGGAGGCGACGTCGACCCCTGGGCTGGGGGCGTTGACATCTGGGCTGGAGGCGTCGACCTCCGGGCTGGAGGCGTCGACTTTTGGATTGGAGGCGTCGACTTCTGGACTGGAGGCGCCGACTTCCTGACTGGAGGCGCCGACTTCCTGACTGGAGGCATCGACTTCTGGACTGGAGGCGCCGCCGATTTCTGGAGTGGTGGCGCCGCAGGAGGGGCCGCAAACTTCTGGAGTCGAGGCGGAACTGCTGCAGACGGGACCGCTTCCTTGGCTGGTGCCGCCGGACTGTGCGCTGACAACTGGACCGGCTGGCCCGGGGGCAGAGCCTCTTGGACAGGCTGGCCCGGGGACGGAGCCTCTTGGACAGGCTGGCTCCGGGGCGGAGACTTTTGGACAGGCTGGCCCGGGGGCGGAGCCTATTGGACCACCGCGGGACCTGGCACTGACTGGAAGGGTGGCGCGGGACCTGGCGCTGACTGGACGGGTGACGCGGGACCTATCGCTGACTGGACTGGTGGCGCGGGACCTGGCGCTGACTCGACTGGTGGCGCGGGACCTGGCGCAGACTGGACTGGTGGCGCGGGACCTGGCGCAGACTGGACTGGTGGCGCAGGACCTGGTGGAGAAGGTAACTGGAAAAGCAGGGAGGTTAGTTTGTCCACCAGGAGCTCCTGGAGCCTGAAAATCTGAAGGAGTCGGACCAGCTCAGCTCGGAGACCGGCGAGCTCTGTTGGATGGGCTGTGGGTTCGGTCCTTTGGCCTGGAGACGAGGGAGCTGCTGACTGGACCGGAGGTGGGGCCGCTGGCTGGACAGAAACCTTCTCCTGGAGATACGAGGAGGATAGGATGTCCAGCTGGAACTCCTGGAGGCTGATGAGTTGACGGAGCCAGTAAAGCTCCACTTGGAGGCTAGTGAGCTCCGTCTGATGGGCTGTAGGCGTGGGCCCTTCGCCTGTAGATGAAGGAGGTGCTGACTGGACCGGAGATGGGGCCGCTGATCTGACTGGGGTGGGTCCAAGCTGGTGTCCCAAGCCGGGGTAGCGGTGAGCCCGTGGTTCCGTCCTGGGACAGGGGTTGACGCTGGAGCCCGGCATCCTTCCCAACACCGTGGGCTAACTCTGGGGGAGCAGACTGCCAGTCTGGTGCCCACATAGCAGGAGCGGTCTAGCTGCGTCTCCCAGTCCAACCCCCCAACTGGCTCCGGGAGGGTGGAGAGGATCGCCGAGGCCGGGGTTCGGCAGCGGCGTCTGCGGCGAGGCGACGCCGGAGGAGGAGAAGCCGGCCGGTGGTTTGAGGTGAGGAACTGAAGCAGGTACTCCCAGGGGAGAACCTCCCCGCTGGATCCTTTAGGAGTTTGGTTCATTCTGTCACGGCGTGCTGGTGAGTGAAGCGGAGGTGAGGATCCACATGTGGGTGAGGAAGGCAGGCAGATAGACACGAACGTTTAGTATAGTTTAATATAAAAACACGCTGGACACTGAAACAATGAACCAACAAAAGACAAAGAACTGAGAGGGTTTAAATCAGAAACCGTCTCAGGCAAGCTCAACTGCATGCTCGTCGTCCCCATCGGGGTCTTGACCTGACTCCAGCTCGTCACCGTGACAGACTTGAGTGGGCAAATGCTCACATTGAATGGCGTCTGGCATGTTGGAGAGGTGTTGTCTTCACGGTTGAATCTCGGTTTACATTGTTCAGGGCAGATGGCAGACAGCGTGTGTGGCGTCATGCGGATGAGCAATTTGCTGATGTCAATGTTGTGGATCGAGTGGCCAATGGTGGTGGTGGGGTTATGGTATGGACAGGCATCTGTTATGGACGAAGAACACAGGTGCATTTTATTGATGGCATTTTGAATGCACAGAGATACCGTGATGAGATCCTGAGGCCCATTGTTGTGCCGTACATCCATGAACATTACCTCATGTTTCAGCAAGATAATGCACGGCCTCATGTTGCAAGGATCTGTACACAATTCTTGGAAGCTGAAAATGTCCCAGTTCTTGCATGGCCACGCATACTCACCGAACATGTCACCCATTGAGCATGTTTGGGATGTGCTTGACCGGCGTATACGACAGCGTGTACCAGTTCCCACTAATATCCAACAACTTCGCACAACCATTGAAGAGGAGTGGACCAACATTCCACAGGCCACAATTGACAATCTGATCAACTCTATGCGAAGAAGATGTGTTGCACTGCATAAGGCAAATGGTGGTCACACCAGATACTGACCGGTTCTGAGTCCCCAGACCCCCAATAAAGCAATTAACTGCACATTCCTGGGTGGCCTTTAATTGTGGGCAGTATAAGGTACACCTGTGCACTACTCATGATGTCAGATCAGCATCTTGATGTGGCACGCCTGTGAGGTGGGATGGATTATCTTAGCAAAGCACAGGTGCTCACTATCATACATTTAGACTGATTTGTGATCAATGTTTGAGAGAAATGGTAATATTGTGTATCTGGACTGAATTTCAGATCTTTAAGTCCATCTCATGAAAAATCGGAGCAGAAACAAAGGTGTTGCGTTTATATTTTTGTTGAGTGTAGGTTCCTACATCACCTTTAGCTCCATCCATTCACAGTAAATGCTTAGTTCACTTGTCATGTTTTAATTGTTTCTCAAATAAATTCTTACAATTATAAACCTGACTCTTTTCTGAATCAAGACGAGGTGTGTATAATTACTTAATAAAGCAAAAATCCTATAATCTTCTGATATTTACAATAAAGATCAAGTAAGGTAATATTGTATATTTATACAGAATATCAAATAAATAATACACATTTGCCTCCGCTACACAAAGATTTTTTTTTTTGTAAACCAATTTTAAAAATATACACTTAACAGATGCATTTTAGGGCAGAAATTTAAAACTAACTTATAACAAACAAATGTATTTTATTGACACTACAGCTGAGTCAATATTTACGTCCTGAAAAAAAGTTTATTTACCTGATCTCGGCACGTTCACTCATGCCCTCAGTCGGATGCTTTCTTAAGAGGTGCAGCAGCATGGAAGAAGTGCTGTTGTGGTAGCTCCACCTTGCAATGCTTGCATCCAATGGCGTTTTCCTTGCTTTTTAATGTAAAGTGATCCCATGCCTTGGAAAACTTCTGTCGCTTACTATATCCTTCGTTTTGGTCTTGCTCGTTTTCATTTATTTCCATGGCGTCTGCCATTGTCGGCTACCCAGCTGAAAAGACGAAAAGACCGCTGCGCGCTGTGCAGTAGAGTACATGGCACGTATAATCTGTGACGTAACCGCGTTGCGCAACACATAAAGAATCCATGCGCAATGCCGGATATTCAGCTATGGTCTATTTAACGAGTCCTCGAGGCAGCGGAAAATTCTCGAATATTTTTTGTCAGCGAATCATTCGAGTTACTCGAGGAATCATTGCAGCCCTAATCAGCATAATCATTTTTAAAGCTAATCAATATAATCTTTTTGAGAATAATCATTTTTACACTTAACCAATATAACCTTTTCTGTTTAAACTAATATAGTCAACTTCAGTCTAATTGCTGTCAGGTTATGAATGTGTTGGTCAATCATTTAATCTTCATATATAAGGAAATAAAACTTTGTCGAAGTGCTGCAGACTAACAGAGATAACGTTCCAGAAAACATTGGTGTTGAAAGTTTCTATAACAATGGCCTGACTCTTACTGCTTGTGGTCAAAAGAAGATCACGAGTTATGTCATGGGGAAGTGTCTGATTGATAAACTTTTGACCTCGTTGCTGAGCCAGAGATCACAAATTCAGTCTTAGAAAAAGTCTTGGATGTTGAGGGTCAGGGAAAGTCAGAAGGTGCTTTAGACTGTGAACTCATGAAGACCGCTCACATGAGGAGGAGTAGTGTATGACTGTGAAGTGGGAACGCCCCAGTCTATTGTGGAACTGTTGTAAAATTAAAAAAATTTTTCATGCAATTCAATAAAAGGGCTGACGAGAAGAGTCGAAAGTTAGAAGATACATCGGCAGGGAACTGCTTGTGTTCTTCTCACCAGAAGCCAAACAAAGATCTTTGTGTGTGTACATATTATAATGGGCTTAAAGTAGGGCTGGGCAATAAATCGAAAATGTATCGTTATCGAAATTTCTGGCTCTTATCGAGATCATTTTTCCCATGTCAATAAATTTGATAATAAAAAAATGAAAAGATGTGTGTAGCTGGGCAACATTCATGTCCCTTTAAGAAGCTGTACCACCTTGAGATGCGTAAAAATGTGACTAAATATAATACATGTGACAGCCCCATCTAGTGGACAACTTACCTGCAGTTATGGTCCATTTATCATTATTGAGGTTAAATCCTCAATATATTGTGATATTAGTTTTAGGCCATATCGCCCAGCCCTAGCTTAAAGTGTGGATCTCTCTTCAGGGTCACCTCCAAAGAACCAGGGAGTGGTTAGATGGAATAATTTCCACCACGACAGCCCCCATAATTCTGGTATGAAAGTGAAGCCAACAAGGAAGAGGCAAAAAAAAATGCATTTCCACCCTCATCCACCAGAAGAGAGCTAATCCTCATCGAATCACATGTCAAAAATGCCAATTTGACAGCAGAGATAAACTGATCAGAAAGCCCTTTAAGGTTTAATAGATCTAGTTAACATTCATGAAAACTCTGAGGGGGCAAAGTTTTTTTTATAAATTTATAATCATTGCAACCCAAAGTCAGTCCTACCACACTGCTGAATCCTGCCGGTGCTGTTTCCTCAGTGAGGTTCAGTACATCTCGTTCATCACCCTTGGAAAAGGAGATGATGTGTTCTGGTCCGGCTCTCCACTCCCTCGTCGAGGAGACTTCTAACCACAGAATAGAGGCTTTACTATCTAGTACTCAAAATCTATCTTAATGATATTGGCCACAGGCTAAATTCCTTTGAATGGCATGTTTAAAGTATAAAACCTCAATGAAAAATGTTTTTGGATTTTCACGGCTGGAATTTGAAGAAAATCTGATGTTTCTGACTGGCGCGGGAAAAACAGAAACTAGCTTCAGGTCTAAGCCCTGGACAGCTGGTGACGTTTCACAGGAGGTCTGAAGAAAAAGCACCTGACTACGATGTTTCTGTGTTAGAGTTATAGCTGAGAACAATGTGTCATCAGTCAAGATGTAGCTTCTGAAGCCTCTGCTAGTCGGTCAGATTGTTTTTTTCTCTGGGATGATTACCGGAGAAGTTCAACCGAACTCCGACCCCGCTAGCTGGATATCACTACCGGAGGTGCAGACATGTTTTGGACCGTTTGACGCAGAAGACCCGCGACCCGATTTGGACACCGGGAAGGATTCTGTTAGTCTTAAGAACCAAAATCGGTACAGTTTGTTTACTTTTGTTAAATATTTAATTTTTGTGCTCGTACCACCGGGAGCTCTCAGCTGACTACAGGTCTTAACTCCATCATACTGTCCTGATGTGTAATTCAGTAATCTACAGAAAAAAAAAACAAAATTATGTGCTGCCAATTTTACAGCTGCATGTATATATTAGGGGTTTAACGGTTCGGGCCACTTGCGTACCATTTTGGTTCATTTTCCATTAAATAATGAAATTTTGTTTGCATGATTTAAGTGCAGCAGATCAAAGTTCATAGGCGAGTTTCCGCACCGACGCTGTATTGAGTGACGCATGATGGTTGCACGCACCTGATCTCCGATTAAAAAAGGTGATCTGCAAATTCTGATCAACGTCTTTCTGAGCAGATCAAACCAGCTGGCTGTCGCTGCTACTGTGGAGACAGTAGAGACGCTGAACGTAAACAACATGTCTACTGAACTTTTCCCCCACGGCAGTTGATGTAATGTTTTCATTCTACAACAAAAAATACGATGCGGAGAAAGCTCGTTATTTAACAGGGTATCTGCAGGTTTAAGGGAGCCAAATTTAAGGCTTTTTAAGACCTTTTTTAAGGCCACTTTGACCAAATTTAAGCTATTTTTTAATTATATTTAAGCTATAATTTTCAGCTATTGCCTGGCACTGGTGCTAACCACGTCGCAAACGTGGGATTACCCACCCAGTTACCATTAAACTTGCACTTCCCCATGGTGCAAGCTCCCACTAGCTTAACCAGCTAATGTGCTCATCTAAAAATAGCCCCCTTTCACAACCAACTGAATGTGTACAGTTCCACTTATGCCAATATCATAAACAAAAAATGCTGAACACTAACTACAAATTCTTGTTCATTGGGTCTTTGGTAATTTAAGACATTTGGAAACTGTAATTAAGGATTATTTGTCATTTCTAATGATTTTTAAGACCTTAAATTTAAAAAAGCAAATTTAAAACTTTAAGACTTTTTAAGGACCTGCGGATACCCTCTAATATGAGTTTTAAAGAAGAAAGTGGGCAGTATGAGGTGAGTTTTTAAGGCTCACTGCAGAAATAAAAACAAGGCGCATCAACTATGAGGCCAGAACAGTCTCAATAAGAATTAAGTCACACAACGTTTTCCACAAATGCACACGTTCATTCGGAAATCCACATTCTGTGTTTCACAAATATAATTCGGAGGAACACAAATGCACACACTCATTCGGAAATTCACACTCTTTGACTCATAAATATAATGTGAAAAAATAAGTCACGCAACATTTTCCACAAATGCGCACGCTAATTCTGAAGTTCACACTCTGTGGTTCACAAATATAATTTGTAAGAACACTTGTAATATAAACTCAGATCATGCGAATTGCTGAACGTGCATTTACGAACAGCTTCTCATTTGTGAACCTTTCTGCGTTTGTGAGTGAAATCTGTGTGGTGCATTCACGGACAGCTTCTCATTTGTGAACCTTCCTGCATCCGTGAGAGAAATCGGTGTGCTGAATTTTGAGACGCTCCTAACGTCGCAGGTCAACAAACGTCACCATTGGCTAATGAACCTGTCAATCAAATATATGCTTCTGCCAGGGCTGTTCGCTTTCAGCCAATCATATGGCTCCTTATGTCACAGAACAGATCTGCTGTGCGCATGCGCATTGCAGTTCACACGGCAGAGCAGGATGGACCGGTCACGATCTGTGAGAAATAGTTTTATCTTATTCCCTCGTTGTAATTGATGCAATGTTATAGAATTATGAGTAGAAGCGTTCTTCATGATCAAGTAAAATGTTTTATGTTAAATTCAGTCCAGACGTTACGTGAAGTCTGGTCCATTCTTCATCTAGTTTAACATCAAGTTAAACTCAAGTGAACATTTGTTTAGTTAGCGTATCTAGGTACCATTTTTTTAGGCCACGGTTGTCAAACTCAAGGCCTTGGTCTATTTTTATTTGCCCCGCGAAATCAAATATCAAATATATAATATTAAACTGGCCCGCCGGGCGATTTCGCTAATAAGACTACTAATCCCATAGTGCTTTGCGGCGTTAGCGCGCGAGACGAAGCAAGCCCTCTTTTATGTTTACATCATTAGCATCCATGCTAGTCGAATCAGCGTGTGCAGCGTTACCCTCAGTCTTAAACAACTGAAGATACTCCTCTAAGCACCCAGTTTACTCAGCGAGTTTCCGACTTTGAACGCCTTGAAAGAAGGTATCTGGCTGGAACAGGTGACCATCAGAGTGGAGCGAACTGAGCTTGAAATATTTAATTGTCATGCACTTTTTCTGCTCCAAAGCATGAACGTTAATAACTGAGATATTTTCATAGAAGATAATTGCTATTTTTGGTTTTCACAGATCTTAACTTATTTAATTATCTAAAATGTTATTGTATGGCTGTTGTACCTTTCATTTGGTAATTGATTGTTTTGACCCCTATAAAAATGTGTCATATGAGAGTGTTTGTGCTTGAATTACATAGATCATGTACCTGAAGGTAGCTGACAACAACCGGGCAGACACCCACCTTGCCTTCTTCAGTGAAGCTGTGAATGAGCATGGCTTTCCTCTGAGGTATTCATGTTATTCTCAACTTTACCCTCTGTTACCCTGTTACAAATCTGCTTTTGCCTAAAGTGTGTTATTGACCAAAGATAACATGCCATTTGAGGTCATATAGTAAAATCTATGGGGGGGGGGGGTGAACATTTCCCTCTTTCAAAAAAAATTTCCCCAGCAGAGGGTTAATAATGCCACATTGTTTACTCACTTAGTAGCAAGGTACATAAGGAAATTTCTGTGAGACTCAAATTGATGTAGATTGTTATAGATGTGCATTAAAAATGTTTGAAGCAAGATTCTAATGTTTTTTTTTTTCATGGTGAGAGGAGATCATGGCGGAGAAAATGTAGGTGTTGCAGAATTAATGTTCTCAGTTCGTGGAACTGACACCAACAGCTTCATTGCAGGAAAAAGTGTACACAATCAACGGTGAGTTTAACCTAATTTGGAAGCTTTGTGTCTGTGCGCGCGTGCCTGTGCCTGTTGACCTGCCCAGGGTGTACCCTTCGTCTCACACTTTGACTGCTAGAGATAGGCACCAGTCCTCCTGCGACCATTCAAAAGATAACTCAAGTTGAAAACGGATGTATGGACATGTAAATTTGTGTGTATATTATAATTTTCTTTTATTTAATCCCCCTCCAAATCCAGGATCGAGCGCCTGTGGCGTGATGTCTTCATGAGTGTTACTGGTCTATATTACAACATCCTGCACTCTCTGGAAGACCAAGACTTGCTCGACATCAGTAACATCCTTCACATGTTTTGTTGCCACTATATTTTCTTGTCTCGCATCCAGGCCAGCCTGGATGTCTTTAGAGATGCGTGGGACAACCATCCAATCAGGACAGAGGAAAACATGACACCAAATCAGCTGTGGCATCTGGGCCAGGCTCTGAATCCTGTTTCTGATCCAGGGGCAAATGTATGTTCTGTTAAAATGACTGATCACATGTCAAGTTGATCCTTAACTATAAATCAAATGTTCAACACTTTGATAATCTACCTCTGCTCTATGCTTCTTGGATTCAAGACAAAATGGCTGTTGAAATTACGGTTCTGTTTGTGTGCACCTCTACTGAAGTGGACACTGTCAACTATAATGTCATGACATTACAAAGTCATGACACATCTGCAAGTTCAAAATGCAAGGCATTAGACCTTCCAGATGTGATATTCTCACTGCTGTTTTAACATAAAATTTGCCCATTAATTTAAAAAATAATAATAATTTATGAAATAATGGAGATGCTAGGTTCTGCCTGACATCATTGATGTTAAGTAATTGTTAAAAGGTCATGATAGGGCTTTATTAAATGTGTTTTCTTGAGATTCATTATGCACAATGCTCATACACACTTTCTTTTTCCAGGGTATACCGACACCAGAGATTGAATGGGAGGAGAACGGATACATGACTGAACCTCATCCTGGGATCAGTGTCCCTGTACTGGACAGTCCTCTTTCAGATCATGAAATGTTGGAACTGCAGGACAACATAATCCGTTGCAACATTCAGACTCTTTTGGGAGTGGACACATATCTTCACACTGTCCAGTATGTTGAGAACTTACTTGAGGCTAGATGATTACATGTGTGAAGAAGGAAGGAGAGAGAAGGTAGGGAGTTAGGAAGAAAGAAAATAATTAATGAGACAGGAAGGAAGAAAGTTAAAAAGTGAAGGAGTGGTCCATTTTAAGGTTAATATTCTGTATATTGTTATTCAAGGGATTTGCCGTCGTAAATATGAAATGCTAAAGGATAGACCCCAAAATAGATGTCTAAATTCATTTATAGTTGTGTATTTCCTTAAAGTCTTTGTCAGCCTGATTTATTTTAGACCAGGAATGTATTTGAAAAGGCTGCTGTTCACTTCATCTATGCTACAATTCTTCAAAATGTAAATGTGCTATCATTGCTAGTGTTGGTTTAGTAACATGCATCTTCCTGTGTATCCAGCTCTAATAAAAACATTTAAAGGTGAAGCACCTACTTCTTATCAGGAGATCCATTTATTTTTACATGTTATTGTTTGAATTTTGTCTCGTTTCATAACTTTTGCTCAACATTTAAGGGGAACTGTGTTACCCTGCGATCATCTTCATTACACTTGAAAACTTGTACTATCTCTCCGTCCGTCTACTTATTAAATGGAATAACATGACAAGATTCTATCTACTGGTTTTTTGATCAAGGGATGATTAGGTGTTGTGAGAAGATTCTCTATGCTTCTGAGTCTGTGTTAAGTTGCAACTGGACACACATACCCACACACAGTTTGTTCATTTGTTCTCAGAATGAGAATAATGTCTTTTAGAGTTAAAAAGTTATTTTTTTTTCTTGATGTCACTGAAGGCTGTGTTAGAAATATATGCAGCTCATTAAAAGGAAAAGTAACTGATGTAACCAAAAGCCTGAACACAGGAGAATAGAGACCTGCCAAGATAAAGAGCTGGAGCTTTTGCTCCTTTTCAGAGTCACTCCCATGGAATAGGCCTGATGATTTACTAGCTTCTCTTACCTTCTCTGCAGACAATGTTTAATATGAGCTTCAAGAGGTCTCTGCCCCTAACGGGGTTTGCTTTCACTTAGTAAAAATGCATAATTTTTCTGAATAAGATTATTAAGAGGCCACCCATATGGTGGAGCGTTGGTAATGTAATGTAACCGGTTAGATTTGTGTCCGACTTGATGCCGACTTGCTCTGACGTCATGCATACGTAGGCAACGATAACCACTTGAGATCAAGGCGGCCGCAGATTTTGGAGCAAGTCGCTGCAGTTGTTCTCCCTTGGCTGCAAAACCTAGGGGATGACGGGAAACGCCTGGCTCTCACCTGATCTAAGATCTGATTGGTTCATATTTTGATCCAATCATCCGGTGGTAGAACATGAAATGTTAGTTGGTCACATGTATTCTGTAAATCATGTAACGTTGATGATGACAACTATATAGGCCATAAAGAGAAATGTGATTTGTGTTCTTTTGTCATGTTTCCTATGAGCACACTGAAGCTACAGCTGCTAACCTTTACTTATTATTACAGTCATGTCTCCATATACAATATATGATATCCACAAGCACGTGAGGATGTGTTTCAGCTGCTAACAGGCACCAGAATTAAAATTGAAAATTGAACAAGTATGAACGCTAACGCGATATCTTCAGCCATCGTCACCCCCGAGCTACACATGCAGGAAATTGTGTCCGACTTATGCGCACAGCAGATCTGTTCTGTAACATAAGGAGCCATTGGCTGAAAGCGAACAGCCCTGGCAGAAGCATATATTTGATTGACAGGTTCATTAGCCAATGGTGACGTTTGTTGACCTGCGACGTTAGGAGAGTCTCAAAATTCAGCACACCGATTTCTCTCACGAATGCAGGAAGGTTCACAAATGAGAAGCTGTTCGTGAATGCACCACACAGATTTCACTCACAAACGCGGAAAGGTTCACAAATGAGAAGCTGTTCATAAATGCACGTTCAGCAATTCGTATGATCTGAGTTTATATTACAAGTGTTCTTACAAATTATATTTGTGAACCACAGAGTGTGAACTTCAGAATTAGCGTGCGCATTTGTGGAAAATGTTGCGTGACTTATTTTTTCACATTATATTTATGAGTCAAAGAGTGTGAATTTCCGAATGAGCGTGTGCATTTGTGTTCCTCCGAATTATATTTGTGAAACACAGGATGTGGATTTCCGAATGAACGTGTGCATTTGTGGAAAACGTTGTGTGACTTAATTCTTATTGAGACTGTTCTGGCCTCATACATCAACAGTCAAACACGTATGAGAGTGACACTCATAGCTGCGCAAATAAACTGTGAAATATTTAAAGACATCATACTAGATCAGCAGCTTGTGAGGACACCTGGTTCTGCTCACTACAGAAGCCGCTTCAGACAAAAAATAAATAAATATAATAATATACAGAAAACGATTTGAACTGAGCTCTTCAAAACACTGAACCGAATCGAATACGATTTTAGCGTACTGTTATACCCCTAACGATTAGAGACTCATTTATATAGTTTAATAGCAAAAAAGTTGATTTGAGGGTGACTTGCTCTTTAACAAAATGAAAAACTGAACCAAGTTCATATTTATATAATTGGTAAAGTAGTTACACTGAATTTTTACAATTTTAATGCTGAGTCTGGCCAATACCTTTGATAGTCATATATAGCACATGTACCCTGTATATAGCATGTCAAAGATTACTATTGAGCACAATAAATCTTTACAAAAATCCATTTTTATTACAATGTTTTTCTTTGTAATAATTTCTTCCCAAAAGATAAAAATATAACCTTAAATAATGGCTGTAAATCTGTTTTTAACAAGTGTTTTCACAGATGTGAAGTTTTCTTTAAATAATTAAGTACAGAATCATTTAATTTACCCATTCATAAACAAATCAGGTCTCTGGTCTCATCACCATCTTTTAGCAGTATCGCTGTACAAAGTGGAGGTTATTTGGCAAAGAAAAAATGTTACAGCAAATGGAAAACTCCTATTATGGTGCCTGTCTGGTGACATTTGAGGGGGAAAATAACTTGCGGCCACGAATGCGTGCCCACCCCCCACCCCCACCCCCACCCCCACCCCGCACCCCCTTCCCCCCCACCCCCAATGTCACCAGACTAGCTTCATACTAGTGATTAAAACCAATACATTTTCAACATACTGTCAGTGAACTGGTACTTAAACGTTTTAGCACATAAATACGTTTTTTCCCACTCAGTTTCACCTTAAGATAAGCTTTTGCTGCTAGTCCGTTAGCGGTCTTAAAACTGCCTACTCACCAAAACGTTCAAAAGTCATCCAATATCCGGTTTTCTCGACACTCCAACTATCCAGAATGCATCATCTGTAACACAAAAACATTTTTAGGTAAGTAATAGGTAGAAAGGTTAACTTCTGAACTGTTTTTCCTCATAACTTTACCGCACCGTTCCCATTTTTCTGTCTCCTCAGTTGCTCGCGAGCTACTTTCGTGGCTTACCCACCACAGACACGCATGCTCAGCCAATCACAACTCGGCATTTCACAATTTAACCAATCATGAAGTAGTATGTGAAACAGCCTTGATTGACAGTTATTAAAGCCAATAGGAGGTCGTTACAATCATTTCTGTTCCAAAGTGATTTTTAGGTTATACAAAATTTAACGAAACAAATATAATACTTTTCCATCAGGTAAAAGGGACATTAAAGATAAATTAGCTGGATAAGAAAGAAAAAGAAAGCTATTTTTTCTACACCTGGCTCCCAACTTGCCAAACGTGGGACAGACTACTCAATGTGGGACAACAAAATGAGAAAAAAAAAACCAATATATTCTGCCTTTTAGCCCTAATAAATTTTTTTTTCATCGTATGTTTCTTGTATATATTTTATTCAAATTCAACATGAACAAGCATACAGAAAAAGCTTTATTTGACAGTTCCTCTCAAGTTACCACAACATAACTCAGGCTCTTTGGGCCTTCTTTAGTGGCTCTGATCATTTTAATAATATAGATAGGCCCACAAAAATTAAATTAGGCAGGTTTCAGCAGCTTTTCAGTTTTCATTGAATGTTTTCTACAACAGAATAGCAGTAAAAATATCAGTAATATTTTTTAGATCTATTTATGTTTGTTTTTAATTAGTTTTCCACTAAAATCAGCATATCGCAGAAAAAATGTCCATACTTTGTTATTTTTTTCATAATTCAGAAACAAAACGTTTTTTAAACATGACAACAAATCTCTTCTAGATTTTAGGTGAGCAAATAACCATCAGTTTCTAATCTCTAAAAAATTCAGGTCTAATCTAATAATAGAGTTTCTTAGAGTTACTTTTTGCCTCAAATTTCTGAAAATAAGTGATCAAAGCTTCCATTAATTCTCTCATTATTTCTTCATTGTGCTTTAAGAGGCTCAGCATGTACGCAGGTGTCTGAAACCGCAGCACTCTGTCTGTGTTAGAGCCTCCATTGTGTTTATCGTGGACCTGTCTAATTACTGGAAAACCTGCTTTTGACCTCTTCTTATCAGACTCCGTGCCGAGACGTGAAAAAATGACTCAGAATGAACAAAGACTCTGTCGAGTATCTCTGAACACGTTTAATTCACCAGTTTACAGCATTTTCTCCTCCGTGCTCACTCACACTTGTTTTGGTGGTTTGGGTGCGCTCCACAGACGCTCCGGATCTGCGATAAAGTCCTGCCTTCGATTGATTGACAGCAACAGGCAGATTTTTTTTCTACAGTTTTTTCTATAAGATTGAAACTCGAAACGGGAAACTGTCAATAATTCAGGACATGAGTCTCAATTTGCGGGACACGTTAAAAGTAATGAAAATGCGGCACTGTCCCGCACAAAACGGGACTTCATGGTCACCCTAGCGTCACAGGTACAACTTCCCATACATGTGTGACTTTTTTACAAGTACTCCATTTTTTCCCAAAGACCTAAAACATTTGCGTTCCCTTTCAGTCGATTCACTCGGTACAACAAAGGTACTATGGAACATCACGCCCTCGTGTGGCCTGGCTGAAGACACATTTAATCACGCCTGTGAAGGAAAATGAGCGTGACCCTGGGTGGTGGTCACGCCCTCCATCTACAAGCCCCCAGCGTCACTGGCATTATTCAGTTCTTATGCTCTTCACCTCGCTGATAACATGTGAGTACAAATAAACTATTGTTAGCTATGCTATTGAAAAGTTAGCTTAACTGCTCGCTGGTGTTGATTCTGCTGTCTTCTGGTCAGCGTTCTCCAGTGCTTAATTTGTAAATCAAACGTTCCCAGGATGCAAATACTGATGTCAAACCAAAGTTCACTAAAGGTTAAACAGATGCTGGAACACACACAAGTTAACACACATTTCTTTTAACAATAGTGGTTTTTGCATCTTTACTGTTCCCCTGCTTCAGCCCTCCCCCCCCCCTCCCCCCTCCCACTGCACAGTGGCCGTAAACTCACTGATGCACCTGCAGCCTCTCAGATTTCTTGCTGATCTAAACATTGAAAGAATCATTTGATTTTCTGTTCCTCAATTCTGATTACCTGCTGCTCCACAGCAGTGGGGTGCATCAGGCAAAAACAAAAGACAGAAAACATAAAAGGAAATGAGCCGACATGAACGATCTCGTTACATTTGTTTTTGAGTGGTGACACCTGATTAGATAATGTTACTGTGGCCGTGCTCAGGACGCAGATGTCTGGAGCGCGTCAACGATCAGAGCTTTGCATGTGCAAGCTGGTTAAGGTTAGGATGGGGGTGAGGGGAAGGTTAAATTGCAAGAGGGTAAATGTCACAATTCAGTTAAATGTCCGTTTTACGGCAGGTGTCAGTACCGACGCTCTGGCACAGCACGTCGCCTCCACCTCGATCCAGACGCGCAGGGGCTCGTCACCTGCTGTCTTTTCCGAGGACTGCATCTTGTCATTATCACGTGACAGCGACTAGTCGATGACTGGCATAAAAAGTCACTACAGAGCAGTGAGGTCGACTAGTCGACTAGTTCATACAACCCCTAGTATCCACATTCTTGCCTACTTGGATGATCGGGCTCTGGTAGCAAGTTCTCAGGTGCATGCGGAGGCTCACATTTCCAAAGTTCTTTCTCGTGTGTGAGCCCTGCACTTTCTCCGTAAATTACAAGAAGAGCTCCATAGATCTGAGCCAGAGGGTTTCCTTCCTCGGACTAGAAATATGTTCTCAGTCGGCTAGAGCATGCTTCTCGGATCACGGGAAAGCCGCATTGTGCAGTAACATGACCCACTTCCAGCTGGGAGCCTTCCTTCAGGGAACAGTGGTTATATGCATAACCTAACGTTCCCTTTCAGTCGATTCACTCGGTTCAACAAAGGTACTATGGAACATATAAAAATGCCCCATAAGCAACTATCAAACCTGGGCTGACATCGCCATCTAAGATGGCAACTCAGACCCAGCAGAAAAAACTCCATGAGCCACCAAAGGGGCCATGAAATCCAGACGGTATAATCCCACAAAAGTGTGGGGTGCAGCCCAGCTAGCAACTAAGCAAATGTCATTAAATGAAGCACCCTAAAAACAGTGCCCTTGAAGTAGTCAAACCTCTAGTAGAGTGTGCTCTGACCTTTTGAGCCTGCTGACAGACATTAACCCTGTAACACAGGGAAACAAAGCTGGAGGGTTTGGCGAAACACAGAAACCGCTGGTCTGACAGTTGGAAAATCTGAGTCCACAAAAACCAGCAGAGCATGAACTGGGCACAGACAATGCTACCTCCTCTGCTCTTGTCTTGGGAGGCAAAAGGAGGATGACTGAAAAACCAAAAGCTCTATGGTCAGCTGGATGACCTTGGGCATATATGCAGCGTTTGGACACAGAGACCCCCCCCCCCCCACCCCCCACCCCCCTCAATTGGAGAACCCTGCTGGAGCAACCTGGTTCTCTCTATGGAAGAAGAGCCACTATGCAGGTCCTAGGAATGGTCAACTTCCTGTGAAAATGACACGAGGGAGAGTCTACCCAATGCTGGAAGTGTCGCAACCCATCTTTAAACCAACCGAGAGGCACCATGGCTATAGTGGAAGCCATTATGCCCAACAGCTCTAAAGCTGTGAGGAGTGTCAGATTAGCTCCCAGCTGGAAGTGAGTCATGTTGCTGCACAATGCAGCTATCCCGTGATCCGAGAAGCACGCTCAAGCCGACTGAGAGCATATTTCTAGTCCGAGGAAGGAAACCCTCTGACTCGGATCCATGGAGCTCTTCTTGTAATTTACGGAGAAAGCTCAGGGCTCACACATGAGAAAGAACTTAGGAAATGTGAGCCTTCACATGCACCTGCTCCCATTTAGGAAAACCAGAGCAGATTATCTATTTCAGCTTCTGGTTTTGTGTATCCCCCTCCTGCAAAGAAACTGTTGTCAGTTTGGTTTAAGACTTCCCTTCTTTTTCCAACAACATCCACTTTAAACCAAGGGACAGTTTAAATTCTGTATTCTAACATCGTGTTTCCTGTGGGAACAACGGTGCTCACTGACGTTGACGTTACGGGTTGTTTGTTGTGATCTCCAGGGCAGCCGGTGTGTTAATACTGTGTCTGTCATGTTGACAGGAGGTACAGTAGATATCCTTTCTGTTGTTTTCTAGGACATTTCATTATTTGGAGAACGGCAGAAAACAGCCTCACGTTGACGACGATCAGGGATCCTTCAAAAACATGCTCATCTGAAATGAGTGTCTAAATTAATTTCTGCAGGAACTTTTGCTGAAGAGAGCACCACAGTCATATTCTGTTGATGATAAGGAAATAGGCTCTAACACAGCCAGACAATTAAATCTGCTTTCTACTTTATACCATTGATACAAAGACAAAAGCATTTGCAGGGTTTATTCTGCCACAAATGTCTATAAACTCAATAATGAATCTATTGAGGGTGAATTAACAAGCAGACATGACTTACAGGCTTACACACTAACTCCAATCAAAGTACTTCCTGTGCTTCTGTTCGCACCGCTCTAAATGCACTTGTGTCTGCTCTGGTGACATATTGAACTACTCGAGCATCAGCGCAGAACACATGCGGTGCTGTGTTCTCTTTCTGACTTGATTGCTCCACAGTTGTTCGCAGTTTGTCGTCTTGGTGGTAGCAAGAATGAAGGTAAATGTCCCCAGTGTTGGAGAGACAGTTTCTATGCATATGAGTAAAGAGGCACATATAATAATGTCAGAAGGAACAGGCTGTGATTAGAAGAAGACACGAAATGGACAAGGAGGTCAAAAAGGACGGGTGTACATAGCAATTAGCTGAAGGCTACCTTAATGATCCTAGTAGGACGTCTTTTGCACAAAACAGCTTTACTCAGATTTCTGCAGGTATTTCTACAGGTATGGTGTGGCATCAATGGGGACATCTTCCCGGTAGGGTGAATAGATCCAAACGTACCAAATGTGGGACAGAGACTACTTAATGTGGGAAAACTGTCACGATCTGAACTCGGAAGACCCGTGATGACGCCAAGCACAGTAGGAGTTAAATAAAAAGTCTTTATTATATGTGGAGTTACCAGAAATCTGAGGTGGGAATTGTTCGATAGGGTAATCCAAAAGGCGAAGTCGGGGACGGAGCAGGGTTCTGGATCTTCGATGGCAAGGTGAGTAACGACTAGTGATGGGACGAACGACACTGGCGCGTCAGCACAGTGTCGACTGCACAAGAGTGAAACCCCGTATCGGTGCGTGTATCGCTTTAAGAAAATATCACGTGACCGACACAGGATTGTGTGTCGTTTGGATGCGCCGCGCCAAATTGTGTTTATAAGGAAACAAACTGTATCGACATGTTGCGGATTTGTTGGTTAGAGTTTTGCTGTTGGATTTTGGATTTTTCCTTACTCTCACGCTCACTTTTCTCCGCTGACTTCATGGATCGTTCCAAGAAGTTTTCCCCAGTCTGGAATAATTTTGATCTTTTGACGCCAAAAAAGGTAAATTGTTTTCTCCATTTGGCAACATTTACTGTTATTTCTGTATTGTAAATGTGTTTGTAGTCTTTCTCTGGTAAGAGGCTTAAATTGTTTTCAGATAAATTAACTATTTATTTTATTGTAGGTGAAGTGTCGGCTCTGCTCCACAGAGCTGTCTTACTCAAATAAGAGCACTTCATCAATGCTGAGGCATTATAGAGCTCGGCATGGCAACGATGAATTGGTAGATACCCCAGGTATGTTGAAATTATCACCAAAAAAATCTGAATTGTCAAAATTAGTCTATTACACACAATAGGCTTTGTGTGACTCTGTAGTATTGCTTGTAAAATCCTTTTCATAAGCTTTTTAAAGCTTTTAAAAAAGTATTTCCTTTTGGCTTGCAGTTCCTAACAAGCAAGCAGTGGATGATGCTGTGGTTAACATGATCATCAAAGACTGCCAGCCACTCACCATTGTTGAAAATGAGGGATTCAGGGAGCTCCTGAAGCTTATTGCACCCTCATATGTTCTACCAAGCAGGAAGGTATGTTTAAGAAATGTTTGCTTTAATTAATCAACTACTTGTGTGTGTGTGTGTGTGTGTGTGTGTGTGTGTGTGTGTGTGTGTGTGTGTGTGTGTGTGTGTGTGTGTGTGTGTGTGTGTGTGTGTGTGTGTGTGTGTGTGTGTGTGTGTGTGTGTGTGTGTGTGTGTGTGTGTGTGTGTGTGTGTGTGTGTGTGTGTGTGTGTGTGTGTGTGTGTGTGTGTGTGTGTGTGTGTGTGTGTGTGTGTGTGTGTGTGTGTGTGTGTGTGTGTGTGTGTGTGTGTGTGTGTGTGTGTGTGTGTGTGTGTGTGTGTGTGTGTGTGTGTGTGTGTGTGTGTGTGTGTGTGTGTGTGTGTGTGTGTGTGTGTGTGTGTGTGTGTGTGTGTCCTACAAGTAAACATACCAATACTGTAATACCATTGGTATTACAGTATTGGTATGTTTACTTGTAGGTCATCAAGGACTTGGTGAGCCAGAAATATGAAGAGGAAAAGGAGAAAACAAAAAAGGACCTCCAGAGCGTCATTGCTGTTAGTTTAACAGCTGATATGTGGACATCCATTAATATGGAGGCATATCTTGCCGTTACTTGCCACTATGTGGACAGAGAAAGCCATGAACTCTGTTCATCAGTCTTGGGAGTTTAGCATTTCCCTCAGAAACACACTGCAGAAAACATGGCCACAGTTAAAAGGAGCCTCATGGAGGAGTGGGGCATAGCAGGCAAAGTCAGGTGTCTTGTCACTGATGCAGCAGCAAACATGATTGCATGTGCTCGAATGCTGCAAGTACGGCAAACCATTTGCATTGCCCATTCCATAAATTTAATTGTAAGAAAATCATGTGATCAAATCTCAACACTAACAGAACTATGCAACAAAGCACGGCAAATTGTGACCTACTTTCGATCAAGCACCATGGCCAAGGAAAAGCTCACTCAAATGCAGCAACAGCTGGGAACACCATTGCATAAATTAATAAATGAGGTGCCGACACGATGGAACAGCACCTACCACATGCTGGAGAGATTGACTGAGCAGAAGGAGGCAGTCTGGGTGTCACTGGCCTCATTAAAAACTGATCTCACTCCACTGACTCCAGAAGAATTTGAAATCATTGGAGATGCTCAGGGTGCTTGCTCCTTTTTACCAAGCCACAAGAGAACTCTCTGAGGAAAAAAAAGAGTCTCGGGGTCAAAGGTTATTCCATTGATGATAATGTTCCACATTGAGCTTCAACATCTATCTTCAACGGTGACAAAACCCACTGCTAAACAGCTGGCTGAAAATCTGTCAAGCTGAAAATCTGTCAAAGCGGCTAACCGAGTCCATCTGCAACATGGAATCGCTCAGTGTGATGTCACTGGCAACATTGTTGGACCCCAGGTTTAAAACTGCTGGCTTTTTTAGTCCACTGAAAGCAACTGAAGCTGTCAAGAGACTGAAGTCAGAGTGTGCTGCTGAAATGAGGAGCCATGAGCCTGACCCAGCAGTAGAGGAGCCTAACACTTCACATGGATCAGAACACAGTTCAGGTATGAAAACACATTTCTTTGTGAATATTTGTTTATTTCTGCGGAAGTTTGTCATGTGATAGTAAACCAATGATTAACAGACTTATTTCCAATTTATTTGTTAGGACACAATCTCTGGAGGCACCTTGATATGGAGGTTGAGGAGAGCAGGATGACCTCTAATACTACAGCCAATTCCATAATTGAAGTCCAACGCTACCTGGCTGAAAGAAATGCACCAAGAACACAAGACCCATTACAATATTGGAAAAATAACCAGAATTTATATCCACACCTTTATCAACTCGCACTTCAATTCTTATGCACACCATCTTCATCTGTACCCTGTGAAAGAGTGTTTTCTAAGGCAGGGGAACTGGTGTCTAAGAGGAGAAATCGCCTTGGAGCAAACACACTGCAGAAACTTTTGTTCCTCAATAAAAATGCATAAATGAATCCATATTTAGTCTTTTTTTTTTGTATGATCTAACACAGAGGTTAACACATTTACATAAGTTAAAACTTTTACTTCTGATTTTTATTAGACACATTCAGAAGATTTAACATGCCAACTCATTGTAGCATTTACACAAAGGTATAAGCAAATGTTAAACTCCTTTCATAAACAACTTAACTTAAATTGAGTAAATTAAATTACATAATGATATATTTTGATTACAGGAAATTAAATTTTACACACCTGGTGTGGGTTTGCAGCATGTAAGCTTTTCCATCTTATTTACCTGCAATGATTTTAGAAATACTGCAGGTGTCGCTATTGAGTGACCAACACAGTGTCAATACAGTGCCGACACAGTTTGTCTAGTGTGTCAATGCACTCCTTGAGGTATCATCATTCCATCACTAGTAACGACTGGAGAATTTACTGGCAAGAAACGTTCAATAATCTGGCGATGGTTGAAGAGCAGGCTGGGGTTTAAATAGTAGAGGAAACAGGTGTGGAGGATGAGTTGATGACAGGAACAGGTGGGATGAATGAAATTGATTGTGGTTGCCAGGGAAACAGGGCTTGGCTGGGGCTTGAAGAGGGGACCAGGTGTGCTGCATGAAGGCTGAGGAGGGTGAAAGATTGGGTGTCATGACAAAAACATGAAATTCCAGTGCAACAAAATGAAGTACAGAAATACGCGGAAACTTTTGTTCTGCTTTTCAATATCACTGGTAAATATACATGCAATTAATATTATTGTCATTAAATATTTGAATTCTATTTGAGTTCAACTTGAAGAGCAAACAGCAAAAGCTTTCATACTACTTCACAGTTCCTCTCAAGTTCCCACACCTTAACTCAGGCTCTTTGTGTAGTGGCAGGACTTTGGACCTTCAACGATGGCTCTTAATAACTAACAGTGAACTCCTTTTTAAAATTCTAAGTACAACTGAAATGTTTTTTGGTGGTTTAGGCAGTTTTCATTGAATAAATCATTTTCATTTCCACAACAGAATGACAAAAAAGAATCCATCTGTTTATTTTTAATTCATTTTCACTAATATCAACATCCAATTGAAAATAATAACCATGCTCTTGCAAATTTTCTTCTTAATTTAGAAACAAAATGGTATTTATTCTAAAATGATAACAAATCTCTTATACAAAATATTTAGAGAAGAGAAAAAACATCACTGACTTAAATCTCTTAAAAATATCTGATCACAAATCCAGTTTTAGTATTGCAACAGCGGCTTTAAAAATCTTAACCCCTAGAGAAAGGTTAGATTGAATGTGAGAGTTGCTTGTTTCTGGTTGGTAGGCACCCGAATGGTAGGTGTGAGTGTGGAGCTCTGGAGACAGTTGGGCACGTTCTCCTGAGGTGCGGCCGATATTTCGTGGAGCGGCAGATTTTATTTAAAGCTTTGGGTGCATTGGGGATGACTGTGATAAGTCTGAGGACTTTACTGGAGGTGGTGGAGTGGCGCAGGGTTGAGGTGTTGTCACGTTTTCTACGGGCACTTGGTGTCTATGACAGGCTGTGGCCAGGTTTGGCTGTAGGAATAGTGTTGCTGTGGCAGCAATACGCCACAAGGCGTCCAGCCTTCCTTGCCCAAAGAAGAAGAAGCTGTTTCCTGATTACGCAGGGGAGGGGTTTGGCATAACCAATGTTCTGGTGGGCAGCCACGGTGAAAAGGCTCACTAAAACACACACAAACGTCTCCAAATAATAAAAGTCACAAAGCTACATGCACAGTTTAGAGCAGAACATTGACCCAGAGGTTCTCTGATCGAGAATACACTTGATGACTGCTTAGAGACGTAGCAAGCTAGTGGCTAATGCTAGCAGCTAGCCATTATAATCGAGTATGGTTCTTCAAAGATTCATAATCATTTATGTCCGCATCTTAATACATACCGAGCACCTCAGCTAAGCAAACCAACAGTGCCTTAAACTTGCTCTGATGAGTCTGTCGTGCCGACAGACGCAGACTAGCAAGTAGTGTGACTCGGCTAAGAAAGAACTGTGCCAGTAGACGTGTCCAGAAATAATGGCACAGGTGATAGAACGCAAATTGACGGTTCTACAATCTCTGAGCTTTGGCAGAGCGCCATCACTTTATAATCCTTAACAGACTTAGACGGTTTCTGTTTTATTGGAGTCCAAAGGTTCGTTACTAGACAGGCTACAAAGGATATGCTGGTTTGGATGCTGTTTAGGTACAATTTAAATGCTTGAAACTTTTTATTTTTAAACATAAAACTGAAGTCAAATGACCTTAAATAAATCTCCACATCTGTTTTTAAACATCATCGCTCTCTTTCTCTGTGAAAGATGCATTCGACACTTTATTCTTTATGATTACTCAATAAATTCAACATTAAAATGCACCTCATCAGTGTTTGTGAAAACGTTGATGTTTACATATTATACATATTTTGATTGGTACAATACTCCGTTGAAATACTTTGAGAAAAGAACCTTCAACGTGATTTCCTGAAAATGCTAAATATTTTCAACCGTGAGTCTGCAGTTTTGATTTTCAGGATGTTTATTTTATTTTGACAAGATGAGAGCGGAAGCTTGTCTGTCTGACTTTGTTTGATTTTTCTAACAGCGCACCACCTGGCATCCGCAATAACAAACTGGTGCATTCAGTGCACCATGATAAAATGAGGACATAGCAGGTAAACTATGAGATAATCAGATATCTGAGGCACACTGAAGCTACTGGTGCAGCCGCATCGCTAACGACATGAGCAACTCACCAGGTCAGATTGGTGAAGCTCTCCATCCCTAGTGTGTGCATGGATGAGTGACTGACTGTGTTGTGAAGCGCCTTAAGGGGTTGTAGAAGGCTCTAAGCAAATTAATTAATTAATTAATTAATTAATTAATTAATTATTCCATTCTCGGATTGACTTAAACAAATGTCGGATTGTGCAAACGTTGTTTTGCATACTGACATCTGGTGGAGGATTGTGTTGTTATGGTTGTGATTTGTGACATAAGTTTAGCAAAGTTCCCTAGAGATGCTGGAGCAATGTGTAGCACTCTATATACCAGCAGGATATTAGAGTATTTTTGCTCGTTTTCAAGGTTTAGCAAGGTATGTTTATTTACACAAGACAATGTTATTACTATCTTCGGTGCTTATCTGGGATTGTTAAGACTTGTTTGGAAAAATGACTTCAGAGTGATTCTACTAGCCCGGGACCAGCACAACACACTAAAACAGAAATGAGGCATAATCATCGTATTAAAGCTGCAATAGCAAGTCTGCAAACCAAGCTAGCTGGAATTGTCACCTCTCCCATCGGATGCCACCCCTCAGCCACCTCTGACTGATACTGGAACTTGCATTGCTAGAGTAAGCAAGAGAGCGCTAAGCACCAGTTGCCATTTTCCAGGTCCAAACGTCTTTTGTTGTCTGTGACTTAAATAGTGTTTATCTTTGTTGGACCCTGGTAGTTTGTCCTAAAGTTAAAGTAGTAGCAGCCTCTCACACCAGGGGTGCTCTGTTGCAGCAAAATAAGAAGTTCTAAGGTCCAATTCACATTAGAAAAGATCATACTGCATTCAACATTTATAATGCATTTGGTTTATATTAATTACCTACATGATAATACTCTGTAGTAATGTGTTGTGTGTGTTTAACAAGTTCATTCTGTAGCTTAAAACTTACATGAAACCATCTAAAGTTAACATGTAAGTCCTGAAAGCTTCTAGAATAAACAAAGTTACTTTACCTGAAAACGGTTGTGAACAAATGCTGCTGATGGACGTGAAGCTGCTGTAGCTCCTTAATATTCCTGCTCCATTTTCACTAGCTTTAGCATTTTTCCTTTGCGTGTAGCTGCCGCCACGGCTGTGACGGGACCTACGGGCCACCGTAGAGGTGAAGGCTGGACTGTCCGAATTCAGAGACGCTGGGTTCCGGTCTTAGCGGTCTAGCAAGGACCCAGCCTTGCCAGACCGGCGAGGACCCGTACTCGTAAGCATCCTACCCGTGGATTCGGACACACCCAATGTTAGTTTAAAATAGTACTTGACACAATGGGAGAAAATTCACAGAACAATTCAAATCCATGCAAATGGCATAAAGAGAACAATAAATGTGATTAGGAGGATCAATGAGAGGCAAAAATAGTAAGTTTAAATTTGACTTCTCTTGGACAGTTTGTACGTTGTACGCTCAGCTGACCACTTCCTGCAAGGCCCTCTGGGAGCAGTTATAGATCATAATGTGACTGAAGGGAAACCACACTCCAGTGGTTATTATTTAACAGCCTCTGTGAGCATCTGTTTGGGCCTGCAGCGGGCTGCTCCTCCACTCCCAGAGGATTATCAGACAGATGAGAAACTGGAGGCTCATCCCTGTACAGATCCAAACGCGCTCCCACAGAGACCCAAATCACAAATCCTAGCGCTTTTGGTCTAGTTAGTGAATGTGACTTCTGCTTGGCTGGGTTACAGATTCATCTTCTCAACAAAGTTGTGTCCACAGCAATCTATTTTTAACCTCATAATAAAGACATGTTATATAAAACCCATGTTTTCCAGCTATGACTCTAAATTCTTATCCAGTTAATGAGTTTTCATACATCAACACATTTTTGACTCACCCAGGAGGAAGTATGGTTTAAAACTGATGATTATGAATTAGGGCGAAGCCTTGGCTGTAGTTATACGTGACTCATATATCAGTGAGTCTATTAACAACCCAAGCAAACAACAACTTGGCATCGTTTGAAGGAGTTACCATTTAATTATACTCCGCTTCCAGGAATTAGGCCAGGTAAATCATGTGACGCGTCTTCTGTGTTTACCTAAACACCGTCTTTATGGAGCGAGGGACTTCCAAACTGCCAGCTGGAAACTAAAAGCTGTTGATGTTGTGACAAGAAAAGTGGAAGTTGTAAATTTTTATAACCAGGAAGACTGAAACTAGATTTCATCGCCCACTGCTGAAAGGTTAATGTTTCTATCTGTAGTGTTGGCAAAAGAAATGTTCTATGGAAAACCTGGAGGCAGTCTGAATAAATTTTCATCAAGTTTTCATTCTGCTTGGATCTACAACTGACGTGTCCTCCAATTCAAGATGGCTGCTCAGCTCAATTAGCTGAAACTCAGTCAGCTATTCAATTCAATTCAGTTCAATTCAATTCAATTCAATTCAAGTCAATTCAAGTTTATTTAAAAAGCGCCAAATCACGACAAGAGACGTCTCAAGGCACTTCACATAATAAACATTCCAATACAGGTCAGTTCATTAAGCCAATCAGAAAAAATCTTCCTATATAAGGAACCCAGCAAATTGCATCGAGTACAGCAATCCTCATACTAAGCAAGCATGTAGCGACAGTGGAGAGGAAAACCCCCTTTTAACAGGAAGAAACCTCCAGAGGATCCTGGCTCAGTATGACCAGCCATCCTCCACGACTCACTGGGGATGGAGAAGACAGAGCACACAAAATTAACTCATTCACTGTCAGCCGTTTCCTGGTCGCTAAAGGCATTCGCTGCCAGCGTTTCTCACCGTTTTTACTGTTTTTTTAAGAGTCACAGAACATTGCGCGCTAGGATGATGTCGACGCCAAAACAACCAAAACAAAGAGGAGACTCACCTCTTACATCAGGAAGAATCCGCGTGTTTCGAGCGTTATCCGTTCTTTCATAATCTGTTGTCGAGTTGTGATCAGCAGACGCTTTTCCGGTTTGCGCCTCACTTATTTTACAGGAACGGCCCAAAACGATCTCCTAACACATGGATGTTCTGCGTCCTGATCACGTGACATGTGACGTATACGGATGAAGATCGGCTTCAGGGCTCGTTCTGATGCTCAAACAGGAAAAAAATGCCAATGACGACTTGGCAGTGAATAGAAACTTTTTTTTGTTTAACTCATTCACTGCCATTGACAACAAAAGTAGTCATTTTAAATTCAACTGTTCACTGCCAATGACGACCAAAGTCGTCATTTGCATTGTTTTATTGTGTGAGTGTCGGACGAGCCCCCGCACCGTGAGAACAAACATCTCAGCTCTAAAGCCGATCTTCATCCGCATACGTCACATGTCACGTGATCAGGAAGCAGAAAATCCATGTGTTAGGAGATCGTTTTGGGCCGCTACTGTAAAAAAAAAGTCGCGAACCGGAAAAGTTTCTGCCGATCACAATTCAACAATGGAAACGCTTGAAAGAACGGATAACGCTTGAAACGCGCAGATTCTTCCTGAGGTAAGAGGTGAGTCTACTCTTTGATTTTGTAGTTTTGGCGTCGACATCATCATAGAGCGCAACGTTCTGTGAGTCTTCAAAAAACAGTAAAAACGGTGAGAAACACTGGCAGTGAATAAGTTAATTCACCTGTTGCTGTGTTCACAAAACACTATGGAAATAAAAACCTTATTTTTAATGGTGAGAAGCAGAAATGTGTAACTTTTTTTCTGATTATTGCTTTACTCATTGTTATATTTTTATTGTGTTTTACCTTCATGGCTTGAATAAATAAGATTAATTTATCGTTTGAGTGAACATCAAAATGATTTATTAACACCTGCTTTTCCCGGGGGGGGGGGGGGGGGGGAGCAATTTTCTAGGGTTGGCTAGGGCCACCCCTGGCCACCCCTTGGGAGCACCATTGCTCCTGTCGCACTTTGTTCCTAACAGCAGGTAGTCAGGACAGCTGATAAGGATCACTGGGGGTCTCTGTTCTGTCTCAGACATTTATAAAACTCTGTATTTGTAAATCCACAAACAGAACACACTATTCCTATCACAGATCCCATCCTCACTCTTCTCTCCTGCCATCTGGGAATGGGAGCTTTAGAGCTGTAGCGAACAGACTGGTGTTCTCTTGTATTCTGATTTGTTTATTTACTTCTCAGCTCCGCTAGACATCTAAGCCAGGACATAGCAGAAATAAACTCAGACATTTTCAGTCCATAAGTCAGTGTCTTTGTCATTTATTTCCATATTAGATAATCTAGTAATTCTTGCATGTTGTTGTTTGTCCCTTCTTTCTGCAACATTCAGTGTTTTGCATTGTGAGTCGGGAAGGATAATAGTTGTGATTTATTGTGTTACGGCTACCAGCCTGGCCATTGGGATGCAGGTTTATGTTACGTCCCCGACAGGAGGTGTTAAAATGTGAAGGAGGGGGCAACATAAGAAATGCGACGGTTGAGTTAAAATGGGTTTACTTGTTATAAAATGTTGTAAAAACAAGTGCAAACAGATGGAGAGCATTATCAAAATAATGCCAAACAAACAAAATCAAGACTGAAAGGTTAACATTTAAAGGGCGAATTATCAACATTAAATTATCTGGTTAAAACTTTGTTAAAAGTTTTACCGAAACAGAAAGCGCTTTAAAAAACACAAGTTGATAATAAAACCGACGCACTACGAAAACACAGAGTGTTTTTAAATCCCAAAGTCGGTAAACTACGATATTAACCTGAAAACAGAGTCAACCAAGTCGACATCAAACAAAGATCCATGTGGATCACTCAGAGTTAAAACTATTGAAGTTAAAACTCATCAAAACGAAGGGGTTAAAACCAAAACGAGGCCTGGAGGACAGCAGAACCCTGCACTGCTGCCTCCCAGACTGCCGAAGGCACAGCCTTTTTATCCAGGTGTTGGTAATCAGCAGGATTCAGCTCAGCTGTGCTCCTCAGCAGACTGGAAGAGAGGAGGAGGAGGGGGCGGTGTCAGGCTGATCACCAGGGCTGGGTGATCCTGGCTCCTGCATCCCAATGGCCAGGCTGGTAGTCGTCACAACTGTAATCATGGTGAAACCTCAATCAGGACCTCACCTGTTGGTAATGTCACCTTTTGTTTTTTCCGGCGCATCCCCACTTCCGACAAACTCCTAGGCCTGAAACAGGAGCGCCAGAGCCTTTTCCCCTTCGTGCTGGAGACCACTAATTTAATGACAAAAAACGTGAATCTGACTTTTAAGATGAAAAATGAACTCTGAGCTGTTGCAGGATTATTAGGTCAATGTGGAATTAAATAATTGTCGTAAACATGCAGGAATTTTAAATATATCTGGCGTTATGCTTAATAATTTGTTCATTTGCTGGAGGAAAAAAATGCAACCTGGAAAGTTCACGACTCTTGGAAGTGCAGAAAACAGTTTTTACTATTTATCCTCCTTTTCTCCTCCAATAAAAACATGCTTCCAACCATCTGACCCAAGATAACCTTTTGTTGCACTTGAAACTTTTTAATCTGATTCAGTGTCGAGAAATTCCCAGTAATTTGTCTTTTCCTCCTCATCCGTGAGCTTTGTGCTGTCCTGCTTTGCCCCGGTCTGAGTCACCGCTCTGAGAGACCTTCAGAAACAAAAACAAACAAACCAACAAGCTAATGTAATACCAGGAAACATTCGTGCAACTTCCTGTGGCACTGACCTGTAAACCAGGATGTTTTCTTTTGGTTTTGGTAGTAAAATCACTCAAAATGCTAACTTTGTTGTGTCTATTTGATGTGAACAGATATTTTGTGTACACACAGTGGTGGCCGGGGAACGAAATGGAGGTTTACACGTAAGGTGGAGTAATGCTAACAGCTGGTCAGTGTTCTTATTTTTAGCCTAATGTGTATACTCTGTGTCGCGGAGGTGACAAAGGCTAATTTAACTGCCGGTTAATGATCAGCCGTCTTCACTTCTCTGTTCAAACTAAAGAGTTTAGTTCTATGAGACCAAAATAATCCAAAAAAAAACAAAATCAGCTCTTGAAAATGTTCCACGGATTTTCACCAAGTTTAGACGAAAACACAACCCTGAAGGTTCGGCATTCTTCCATCACAGTTTGTGTGAATAAAATCTACTGACGTGTGTCTGTGATGAGTCTGCTTTTGTCACGCACGTGCACCAGAAATTCCTCATCGACAGGAATTCAATTTAAAAATGTTTTAATAAACCTTCAGAAAGAAATTAAACTGAGTTCCACGCCATTTCAGAGCCTCGAGTTCAGCATCTTCAACTTTTAGGTTTGCAGATTGAAGCTAGTTTGCCAAAGTTATAAACACACGATTGATTTTGGGATGCTGAATACACTCACTGGCCACTTTAGTGGGTACACCTTGCTAGTACATGGTTGGACCCCCTTTTGCCTTCAGAACTGCCGTAATCCTCCGTGGCAGATTCAACAAGGTACTGGACACATTCCTCAGAGATTTTGGACCATATTGACATGATAGCATCACACAGTAGCTGTAGATTTCTATCGGCTGCTCGTCCATGATGCTAAATCTCCTGTTCCACCACGTCCCAAAGGTGCTTGACTGGACTGAGATCTTGTGACTGTGGAGGCCTTTTGAGTACAGTAGACTCATGTTCAGGAAACCAGTTTGGGAAGATTCCAGCTTTATGACATGGTGCATTATCCTGCTGGAAGTAGCCGTCAGAAGATGGGTCCATGTGGTCATAGAGGGACGGACATGGTCAGCAGCAATACTCAGGTTGGCTGTGGCACTGCAACGGTGATCAGTTAGTACTAAGAGGCTCAATGTAGGCCAAGTAAATGTTGCCCACACCATGGGGCGACGGTGGCACAGGAGTTAAGTGCTCGCCCCGTAACCGGAAGGTTGCAGGTTCGAGTCCCGCTCAGTCTATCGCTGTCGTTGTGTCCTTGGGCAAGACACTTAACCCACGTTGCCTGCTGGTGGTGGTCGGAGGGACCGGTGGCGCCAGTGCTCGGCAGCCTCGCCTCTGTCAGTGCGCCCCAGGGCAGCTGTGGCTACATCGTAGCTCATCCCCACCAGTGTGTGAATGAGTGTGTGAATGGGTGAATGACTGATTATGTTGTAAAGCGCCTTGGGGGGTTCTAGGACTCTAGAAGGCGCTATATCAAATACAGGCCATTTACCATTTACCATTTACTGTACTGTAAAAAACTCTGATATATATGACTATGTATTTATCTACTTATCACTTTACTGTGAGGGCAGCAGTAACTCAGGAGGTAGAGCGGGTTGTCCAGTAATCAGAGGGTCGCAGGTTCAATCCTGGCTCCTGGCTGAGAATTCTGCTGTCCTTGGGCAAGACACTTAATCCTCCTCGCTTGCTGGTGGTGGTCGGAGGGACCGACGGCTCGAGTGTATGGCAGGCCTCAGGGCGGCTGTGGCTACATCGTAGCTCATCACCACCAGGGTATGAATGTGTGTGTGAATGAGTGATGCACTGTAGTGTAAAGTAGAGTCCACTGACTCTGAAAGGAGCTATACAAGAGCAGGCCATTTTTCATTTTCGTGACTCGTCTTTGCTCGTCATCTAGAATCGTCTGGTGATGATCTGAAACCGGCAGAACAGCAGTGAGAAAATGATTGCAGTAACCAAGTAATTAACTGTTAAAAGGGGCGGATGTCTTTAAAAAAAATTCAGAACCAAGATGAAGGAATGTAATATTTCTGTAAATGGTGTAAGATTGTGGAACGCCCTTAACAGAGAAATTAAAGAATCAGACTCACTAGCTATATTTAAAAAATGTATAAAATCAAGTATTAAATAATTATGAAAAGGTAAATTAAAACGTCAATGATTATATATAAAAATTTGAAAAGGACTGAGGTCATATTGTGTATGTTTTACGGATAATTTTATTTTGTGGAAAGGGGCGGAAATTATAAGAATTTTCTTCTATCTGCTCCTTTTCATTCAACAGTTTTTGTTAATTATGTTTATGTTCTGTATTTGTTTGTGTTTATTTTTTAGATTTTGAATGAAATAAAAAGAGTAAAAACTAAATAGATAAATAAATAAGTTTGTCCTTCTTACTTCATTCTTACATGTTGCATCTTTAAAGTTTGTTTAGTTAAAGTTTATTTTTCTCTGCTTTCATCCATGAATAACCTAAGAGAGCAAGAGGGGGGCAGGACTGCACCAATGACGTAAAGCTAACTAAAGTTATTATTTTAAATCTTTACATGTAGCCAGCCGTTTCCTGATCGGTAAAGCCCTTCGCTGCCAGCGTTTCTCAAGGTTTTTACTGTTTTTTTAAGAGTCACAGAACGTTGCGCGCTAGGATGATGTCGACGCCAAAACAACCAAAACAAAGCGGAGACTCGCCTCTTACATCAGGAAGAATCCGCGCGTTTCGAGCGTTATCCGTTCTTTCATAATCCGTTGTTGAACTGTGATCGGCAGAAACTTTTCCGGTTCACGCCTCACTTTTTTTACAGCAGCGGCCCAAAACGATCTCCTAACACATGGATGTTCTGCTTCCTGATCATGTGACGTGTGACGTATGCGGATGAAGATCGGCTTTAGAGCTGAGATGTTTGTTCTCACGGTGCGGGGGCTCGTCCGACGCCCACACAGTAAAAAAAATGCAAATGAGGACTTTAGTCGTCAATGGCAGTGAACGAGTTAAGGTTTTGTATGTTTTTCTATTCCCAAACTGCTTTTGCTCTCAGTTTGAACAGCAGCTTTTCAAATCGATGCTCAGGAAAAGGTCTAAATGTCAGAGTAGAGCATTAACACCTCCTCATTAGGGGATGATCCACTATCATAAAACTACCATTAGAACCTGCTGGAGGTCTTTTGTCCCCAGCTGCTCTGCTTCCTGTGTGCTGGTGAAAGTTGGAGAATCACAAACCTCATCTGGTTTCTAATTTTCTCTTCAGTATCAGCAGCTGGAGGACAGCATAAAAGCATCCCCCGACAAGAGGATGATCCTGGGCCCGCCTTCTCATCCATGCATCAGGATCCACACGGAGACCAGCTGTGAAAGCAGCACACTGAGCTGAAGATGAGCTTTTTGTCGGAGACAGCTGAGCCCAAATGAAAACGAGAGGCCGGAGGAGGACAGGCAGCCTGAGGTAAACAGGTTCGTCAAACGACGAGCACAGTGGGTGAAATCAGGGCTCTAGTGTCCTAAACCAGTCCCAGTCTCAGGCCGTGTTTGAGAATCTTCCAGGCCAGGCTTTTGGTTTTTGAACACTAGAACAAAGCAACAATTTGTCCTGTTGATGATGTTATAATTAATCCGAGGCTCAGTAGCCTCGCATCCGGCTGCAGTGCTGGAGGCAGCAGCTATGCATGAGTTTGTGATGTGTAACAGAAAAATGGTTCAAGGGCAAAATCAGACGACGAATGAGCAACACCTGAGTTCTCTGTTGCTTAGATATTTAGAAACATCTGTTATGTGTCACAACTTTCTACGAAATCAGACGTGAAAGTGTCTTTCCAAGGCCTGGTTTCAGTCATCACGTCTGTTTGGTAACACTGGTGTCACGTAATCAAATACTCACATTTATCATCCCACTGTAAAGGTGAAAGGCACGTCATGGTGGCGGTTTGGGCGTTAACCTGCTGCAGAAACGCGGACTTCCTTCTTTCGTAAAGCTCAACAGTGTAATAAAGAATAATGCTTTTATTAGTCTGTCTCATTTCCAGTGTCGTGTCTGAGGTCGGTGGGCGAGGGCTGGCATCACAGGGTTCCCCCAGTCTTCCGGCGCAAACCTCGGCTCTCACATGGAAACAGACGGCACGAATAACTCCCCCACACCAGCACAGAGTGACGTTGGACACCCCCCGGTAGCTGAAGAGATCCCAGCTTTAGATCACTGGTGTTTGGCCTCGCTGCACTGGGAGGTCCTTTGCTCTGTGACTTTTGTTCTTTTACGCCTCGTGAACGACTGTTTGTTTGTTTACAACAAGAAAAAGCAACAAAACAGATTTTCCCACTGAGGTTTACTATATCAATACTTCAACTGATAATAATAGTGATATAATTGAAACGATAACCTTTGTAATGAATGTAATATAATACATATTACAGCAACCATTAGTAAATGGAAACTTCACTGGAGTTAGCTGACATTTTACTTCAACTCTACATTTTCACATGCCTCGTCTCTACTCCTCACATTTCAGATCAGCCTCGTTACTTTTACTTCATCTTTGGTTTGTTATTGTTCAAATAAATTTTAAAAACCCTATCAAGATGCATTTTACTACCTGGATGGAGTGAATTTGATTGCAGTTGGACGATAATTAGAAACCTTCTTACTCCCTATTGGCTGGTTCCATCCACATGTGGTTCGTTAACACATCTGCGTTTGCAG